>NC_012872.2:28854938-29133251 GCF_000003195.3 Sorghum bicolor | reverse complement strand
AAGCCTGCAAATCAGTAGTCATTGCAAGGTAGAGAAGACCGGTGTGTAATCGGGTGGTAAGTTAGAGCTGGGATATGTGAAACACCGAATGAATGCCACTTGCTTCAGGTAACTGTAATTTGTAAGCACTGTTTCCAATCCTTTCCAACACCTTGGTGTTGGATGTAATCCCAAGTTTGGTTCATACCCATATAGTGCCTTAAATGGAGAGCACCCTAAAGAGCTATGAAAAGAAGAATTATACCAAAGCTGTGCCAAGGACAACCAACTCTTCCATGTGGTGGGTGAATCCTGGACTGAGCATCTGAGATACATCTCGAGGCATTGATTGACCCGCTCTGTCTGACCATCTGTCTGGGGATGGTATGCAGTGGTCAGGGAGAGATTAACAGCAAACTTCGTCAGCCTGTCAACCACCACCAAAATGACGCTATGACCATCAGACTTGGGTAACCCTTCGATGAAATCCATGGATAAGTCCTGCCATACCCCAGCAGGAATAGGTAGTGGCTGTAACGGTCCTGCTGGATGAGCAGTAGAATGCTTGGTGTGCTGGCAGATGTTACATTGTTTGACAAAATTATCCACATCCATTTTCATGCCTGTCCAAGTGAATAGCTTCTTCAATCTGTGATATGTGGCATTAACCCCAGAATGACCACCCACTGCACTAGAGTGCAATGCTGAAATGAGCTTGGTCTGCAAAGCTGAATTTTGGCCAACCCAAATTAAGTTATGTTTTCTGATGACCGCATTGTCCAAACTGTAGCCTCTGTCATCTAGACTATTGAGTGCCAACTGAGCCAATAACTGTTGAGCCTGACTATCTGTGGCATAAGAATTGAGTACCTCTTGTAACCACTGAGGCTGAAGTAAGGACACAGCCTGAAGAGCCATAAGATGTGCTACCCTGGACAAAGCATCAGCAGCTTGATTTTCTTTGCCCTTTTTGTAGATGATTTTGAACTGCAGACCCATCAGCCTTGTCATGGCTTTCCTTTGCATTTCAGAGTGAAGGTTCTGTTCATTGAGGTAAGAGAGTGATTTGTGGTCAGTGAGGATAATGAATTCCTGCCTCTGCAAATAAGCCCTCCATTTTTCCACAGCCATTATCAAAGCTAAGAACTCTTTCTCATAGATTGACATGTTCGTGTGTTTGTCCCCCAATGCTTTACTCAGAAATGCTATTGGTTGCCCCTTTTGCATGAGAGCTGCTCCAATGCCATCTGCACAAGCATCAGTTTCTACTGTGAATTGTTCTTGAAAGTTGGATAGTGCCAGCACTGGTGTTTTTGTCATGGCGACCTTCAGGTTGTCAACTGCTTCCTGAGCCTGTGCTGACCACTGGAAGGTCTTCAACCTTAAGACATTGGTAAGTCGTTTAGCCAGGATATCATATTTCTGCACAAACTTCCTATAGTAGCCTGTCAAACCCAGAAAAGTTCTCAATTCAGTTGTAGATGTAGGTGTTGGCCATCTCAGCATGTCAGCTGTTTTAGCTGGATCAATAGCCACTCCTCTGCTTGAAATAATATGGCCCAGGTACTCTAAACTGTGTTTGGCAAAAGTACATTTAGAAGCCTTCAAGTAGAATTTGTTAAGTCTCAGGGTGTCCAGGACTTGCTGAATATGCTCCAAATGTTCTTCTCTGGTTGCACTATAAATGAGTATATCATCTAGAAACACCAATACAAACTTCCTAAGGTAGGGTTGCAGCAGCTGATTCATTATGCACTGAAAGGTAGCAGGTGCATTTGTGAGACCAAAGGGCATCACTTTGAATTGATAATGCCCTTGATGTGTTTTGAAGGCAGTTTTATGCTCATCAGAGGGTAACATCCTTATCTGGTGATATCTTGATCTCATGTCCAGCTTTGTGAAGTATGTAGATCCAGCCAGCTCATCTAAGATCTCCTCCACTATGGGCATAGGGAATCTATTCTTGATTGTCATGGCGTTCAATTTTCTATAATCCACACAAAAACGCCATGTGCCATCCTTCTTCTTGACCAAAAGTACTGGGGAAGCAAAAGGGCTATGACTGTGTGTAATGAATCCATCTGCCAATAGTTGCTTCACCTGCTTCTCAATCTCAGTTTTGTGTTGAGGTGAATAATGATATGGTCTTGAGTTAATAGGTACTGCATCTGGAAATAGAGAGATGGCATGATCATAACTTCTGTGGGGGGGTAAGCTACTTGGTTCCTGGAACACATCAGCATATTGTTGGAGCAGGAGTTGAATGTCTTCATCCTCCTTTGGCTGAGGTGATTCTGAATTGGGAGAGCCCACTGTTTCCAGAATGACATATGCTCAGATATCATTACCATATGTAGACTAATACACTTGTTTGGCAGAAATGGCATTGAGTTCTAATGGTTTTGATTGGATGCCTTGGAGGACCACACTCCTATTCTGATGTGTGAACTGCAAAGTTTTACCCTTCCAGTCACATGTCATGGGACTATAAGCTTTCAGCCAATCAAACCCCAATATAGCGTCATAGGGAAGGAGATCCAACACTATCATGTCAGTAGTGAACGTGTGTCCTTGGATATACCAGTCCAATCCCTTGACCTGCTTGGTTGTAGTCATCCAATTGCCATTAGCCAGCTTGACTTGTTGTGGCTTGATATCAGAAGTTGGTAGCCTGTTCAACTGGACAAAATGGGAGCTGACAAAACTATGACTACTGCCTGTATCCACCAAAATAAGCATGGTTTTGTTTTTTGACAGTTGCTTTTAGTTGGATAGAGTCACCAACTTCTGTTCCAGATATTGCATTAAGGGAGAGTTGACAAAAGTTCTCAGTGAGCACTTCATCTATGGCTATTTCATTCAACACATCATCATTAAGTTCTCTATCCAACTCATTGAGAGCTAAAGCATTCATGTGTGGTTTGTTTCGTTTGGCACAAACTTCTGCATGGCCTGGCTCATATTTCTCCCCACACTGATAGCACAGATTGTTGGCCTTTCTGTAATTTCTCAATTGTTTATCCCTCCACAAATTCCCATATTGAATGGCTGGTTTGGTGTCCCCTTTGGCAGGTGCAGCTTTGGGCATGGGATTCCTGTTGGGCAACTTCAGCTTCTGTCTTTCCACCACTTTTTGTTGAATTCTTGCAATGACCACTGCTCTTTCCACAGTAGTTGGCACTTGGGGCTCGACCACAGCTCGAATATCCTCCCTCAGACCTCTAACATACTGAGTGGCAAAGAACACTGACAGCTATGCATGGACACCTCATATTGCAAAGATTTGAACTGAGTGGTATAGTCCTCCACCGTAGCTGTTTGTTTGAGATCCAACAATTCATTGATTGCCGACCTGTAATCATCAGTGCCAAAAACCTCATAGATGTCAACAGTGAACTGTTGCCAACTGACAGAAGGGTTACTGAGCTTGTAAGTCTGCCACCACTTTGCTGCATTATCCTGCAAGGCTGAGCGCATGTATACCTCCTCTGAGAACAGCAAGGCTGAGCGCATGATTCGCACCGCCAGTGACACCGTGCGCACTCTTCTCCTACAGGCCTCCCTTCCTACTCGCTTCTGGGCTGAGGGCTTGCACACCTCCACCTACCTCCTTAACCGTGCTCTGACATGTTATGGTTCTCCATCCTCAACACAGTGCTCTCCTGGCCTCTTACTAGGGCATGCCTTCGCAGTGCCTCAGCTGAAGTTGTCAAGATGTTGCTGCTGCAGGTTGCGCCAACGCCACAATATGTGGCTACCATGACAGTTCTCATGCTCTGTTGGGAAAGCCGGAGAGGGTTTTTGTGCATTGCTAGACTACACAGTGCCCGCGCACGTGCTCTTTATCTACACAGCAGTACTCAAGGCCACCAATAGCTTGGTTGGATCTGCCTCCATTTGGCTTGGAGGCATCTCTGAGCCTTCCGCACAGGTTGTGGACCAAATCGACATCTTCAGCCAGCTGTGATGGTCCATAACTCTACCACCTGCCACTATTTGTTTAACCTGTGGAAACCATTCAAACCAAACCGTGAAATGGTGCCTTTGTTAGGTTGGCTTGGTTTTACTGCTGGTTCTACTCCTGCCAGTTGACTTTTGTTGTAGCTTCCGTGATACGCAATAGGCACTTGGCACTATGTTTTTCTCTCCAATTTTAAACACTGATGATATGTTGACTTGTATTGGCAGGTTGTACGATCCAAGCTGCAAGAACAAGGCCGTGATCATCATGGTGCTACACGGTATAGTGGTGTCGCTGACTGTATAAAGCAAGTGTACCAGAAGGAGGGTTTTCCTGGCTTTTACCGAGGCTGTGCAACCAACTTGCTGAGAACTACCCCAAATGCTGTCATTACTTTTACCAGCTATGAAATGATCAATCGGCTCATGCACCAGCTTCTGGCTCCCTAAATCCCTACTCAGACGCTTGAAGGTAGCAGATTTGCCATTGAAGTCTTGCCATTGAAGTTCTGGCAGAGATGAACTCCAACCTAGCTGCAGGTGTAATAGTTGGTTATCGTGGTTGCATTGCCGCTTTCCAATTACTGTCGAATTGGAGGCTTTTGAAGAACGATTTTTGTGAAATAAAGAGACTAACAGAAAATCTAGTGTCGTGATATAGAAACTTTTTCTCTGATCTGTTTGTTAAACTATTGCTACGAGCCGATCGTAGGCTACAAAATATGCTGACCGCGATTGCGAGTTTGTACCTGTTCTGTTTGGTTCATGTAGCCACAAAATTTTGCCAAACTTGGTTTTAATAGTTACCAAATTCTTTGCCACTTGTCACTTGGTCGACTAAGGGGATCTTGCCATACTTTCATCATTAGCACATGGAACCAAGCTGGGAGGAAAGGAATGCTTTTTTTAAATCATAGGGTTTTCATTACTCATCAACGCCAGGTAAATCGGTGGTCACCAGGACCCCCAACATCCTGAGACACCACTTCCCAAGTGAACAGACTCACTAGGATTTTTACGACCCAAAGCAGCAAGCGCATGCGCTACTTGATTACAGACTCGAGGACAGACAAATGGAAAAAAGATCTAAACTCAGCAAAAGCTTTTACTACCGTGGTGATGTCCCAATCGTGGACATCCGATACTCAGTTTCCAGTGCATCTCTGACCATGGTGGCGTCCGTTTCAACCCGCAGGCGAGAGGTGCCAGACTGGCCGCTCCTCTGACTCCTGCTAGCACGACCAAATCTTTGCATGGAAAGCATCTTGGATGAAATCCTCACGGCCAGCACCCGCTAGCAGCCTAGCACTATATGGCCGATGTGGTTTCTGATGACAAAACCCTGTCGTTTCTGATGACAAAGCCCCATCCTCCTGACTTCTCGTGACTGAAGAACGCACCATCAGAGTTCAGTTTAAGTATTCCCTCATGTGGTTCTCCTTCTCCGAACAACAGCTGTTGCACTCAGCGTTTTATCTGTTGTCGGAAAATGGTCAGACAATGAAGCTGCAACACATGCTACGTCAATAGTCGAGCACCTGTGCCCTTCTTCCCTCTGCGTATCTCTCCCTCCACCACAGCCATAGCAAAGTGATCACCTTCTGCTGAAATTCCGACTTTCCTTAATCTGGGCTAACCCTAGAGGGTTAGCAATATAGTGACATACATGGGCCTCATGGGCCTAGCCTCATGGGCCTAATGTACTCATACTCTAACACCCTCCGCGGTCTGAACTACCGTCGCAACGGAGTTTACAGACTGGACGCGAAGAAGTATAACACACGAGCCCTCCACAGACACAACTAGTCACTGGTGATGTTGAGGCTGGAGCAGAACTCGGTGAAGGTCAAGGACGGGAAACCCTTGGTGAAGATGTCGGCGAACTGGGAGGTGGTCGGGACATGGAGGACCCGAGCATCGCCGATGGCGATCCGATCACGGACGAAGTGTAGATCGATCTCCACATGCTTGGTCCTTTGGTGCAGAACTGGGTTGGTGCAGAGGTACACTGCACTGACGTTGTCGTAGTAGACTAGCGCGCTCTGGGAGAGAGGGCTATGGAGCTCAGCGAGGAGCTACCGGAGCCAGGAAGCCTCAACCACACCGTTAGCCACAGCGTGGTATTCCACCTCGACACTAGAGCGAGAGACGACCGGCTGGAGTTTGGACGACTAGGACACCAGGTTGCCACCCAGAAAGACGGCGTAGCCAGAGGTGGAGCGCCGAGTGTTCGGACACCCGGCCCAGTCGGCGTCAATGTAGACGACGAGCTCGGTGGAGGACGAGCGTCGGTGAAGGAGGAGACCGAAGTCGACAGTGCCGCGGAGGTAGCGAAGGATCCGCTTGAGAGCAATGAGGTGTGGCTCCTGGGGATCATGCATATGGAGACATATCTGCTGAACTGCATAGGTGATGTCCAGCCGGATGAAGGCGAGGTACTAAAGTGCACCCGCGAGACTCCGATATGTAGTGGGGTCTGTTAGTGGGGTGCCCTTAGCCTCTGATAGCTTGCCCTGGGTGTCGACTGGAGTGGAGCAGAGCTTGCAGTCAGTCATCCCAGCTCGCTCTAGGATATCAAGAGTGTACTACCGCTGGTGAAGAAGTAACCCGGCAGGATGAGGCTCAACAGTGACCCCAAGGAAATGATAGAGCACACCTAGATCCTTCATAGCAAACTCCTGATGAAGAGAGGCTATGATCCGGTAAAGGAGGGACTCACTAGAGGCTCTGAGGACAATGTCGTCAACATAGATCAACAGGTACGCAGTCTTAGTGCCATGGTGATAGATGAATAGAGAAGTATCTGACTTGGCCTCCACAAATCCCAAGGTCAGTAGGAAAGCAGTAAACTGATGGTTCCACGCCTGGGGGGCCTGCTTGAGGCCGTAGAGAGATTTGTTGAGCCTACACACCATGTTGGGACGAGAAGAGTCAATAAACGTCGTCAGCTAACTATAGTAGACTGTCTTAGTGAGAACGCCATGCAGGAAGGCATTCTTGACATCTAGCTGATGCACGGGCCACCTGTGAGTGAGGGCCACCGAGCATCGTCCAGATGGTAGCCGGCTTCACCATTAGGCTAAAAGTCTCATCATTGTCGACACCGGGGCGCTGAGTGAAGCCTCGAAGAACCTAGTGAGCCATGTACCGCTCAAGAGTGCCGTCAGCCCAGCGCTTGTGAGTCCAGATCCACTTGCCGGTGACGATGTTGGAGCCCGGCGGATGAGGCACCTGATCCCGTGTCTGGTTGGCGAGGAGCGCCGTGTACTTCTCTTCCATCGCGTGGCTCCAGTGAGGGTCTAGCAAAGCCTCATGGATGGAAGAGGGTATCTGGAAGACCTGTGAGTCCTCGGGCATCGCCGCAAGAGCCCAGGGCTGCAGGGTACTAGCCGCGTGTCACGTCACCATGGGGTGAACATGACGCGAGTGTCGGTGAAGGAGCGGTGGTGGTACACCTGCATCACGACATGAGCAGCCAGGGGCCTCGGCAGCGGTGTCGGTGTCGTCGATCGAGAAGAAGCCGCCGATGGCGTAGTGGACCCCGACGATGAAGGGGCCACCGGTGGCGGTGTAGGTAGCGGCGCCGGCCAGGCACGTCACTGGTAGATGATGAAAGCCCTAGTTTGGTTTTAGATAATTGATGAAACCCTAGTACTAACCACTATACTAAGTGTGTGTGGACTTAATGAGGTTGGTACATGCCAAGTGATGGAGCAAGTGATGATCTTGGTGATGATAGTGATGACCACAAGATGATCAAGTGCTCAACATGGAAAAGAAGAAAGAAAAACAAAACCCTATGGAGATCAAGGCAAAGGTATTGCTTAGGGTTTTAGTTTTGGTGATCAAGACACCATAGAGGGTGTGATCACATTTAGGATAGATAGCCGTACTATAAAGAGGGGAATTCTTTTGCTAAGCGGTTATCGAGTGCCACTAGGTGTCATTGTTCATGTGCATGCATTTAGAACCTAGTGAGCTAACTTAACTCCTTCAAAAAAAAATGTTTGCGAAAATGCTAACACACTTGCACATATTGGTACACACATGGTGGTGTTCGCACACTTTAAGAAGGAGGTGGAGGTAGACAGGGGTTTGGGTTCCTCTCTCCCTCTCGCTGAGCTTGCGAGGCAGGAAATGTAATGCATATTTTCTATTGCGCGCGGTGGAAAGTTTGGAGAAGTCAACACTCATTGGACGCTGGTTTCAGAGGCACCAGACGCTGCCACTTAGTGTCCGGTGCACCCTCGTTTCTGGTAGAGGTGAAGGGGGCACCAGACGCTCAGCATCGGACACGGGCTAGACCCTATTCATGCATCCAGTGTGGCTTCACATCAACAGAAAGAGGCAAGGGTTCTAACTGAGAGCACCGAATGCTCAGGAAGCGTCTGGTGGTGTGAGTCTGGTGATCTCGCGTCTTTGGAACCCTCTCTACGTACGTGTCTAGTGTGTCCCAGACGCGTTCGATGCTCACTTGACCGTGTCCGGTGGTTTGAATATGACCGTTAAAGATTGATGCGCCAGATTTAAACAGTGGACATGTGAATGTGCTCTAAGCATTGGACGCAAGGGTTCAGCGTCCGGTGACCCCGTGTTCTGCCCAGTGAAAGAGCCAACGGCTCTATTTGTTTGAGGGGCTTATAAATACATGTTGATCGGCTTGGGGCTTACTCTCTTGGCATTTTTACATACTTGACATCCTTGTGAGCCTAAGTGAACACCTCCCACTCATTTCTTTCATAGATTAACCAAAAATGTTCTAAGAAATCAAGCTAAATGATGATGATGTGAGGAGTATCACTTTTGGTGACAATATAGAGGTGATGTGATTGGCTTGGCAAGATTACAGTTTCAAATGATATGTCCATTTCTAATGTGATGCTAGTAGAGAGCTTGAACTTTAACTTGCTATCAGTTGCTAAATTGTGTGATCTTGGCTACAAGTGTATATTTGGTGTTGATGATGTTGAGGTGGTTAGTGTTGATGGATCAAATGTTGCTTTCAAGGGGTTTAGTTATGGCAATCTCTATCTTGTTGATTTCAACACAAGTGAAGCTCAATTGTCAACATGCTTGCTCTCCAAATCAAGCATGGGTTGGCTATGGCATAGAAGGCTTGGTCATGTTGGAATGAATCAACTCAACAAGTTAGTGAAGAATGATCTAGTTAGAGGCTTGTAGGATGTCACATTTGAGAAAGATAAGCTTTGTAGTGCATGTCAAGCCGGAAAGCAAGTTGGTAATACTCATCCAAAGAAGAGCATCATGAGTACTTGTAAGCCATTTGAGTTGTTGCATATGGATTTGTTTGGGCCAACAACATACACTAGCATTAGGGGCCACAAATATGGATTTGTGATTGTGGATGATTTCACTAGATACACTTAGGTGGCATTTCTTAGTGACAAGGGTGATGCATATGACATTTTCAAGTTATTCATCAGAGAATGCAAAATGAGTATGAGACCACCATCAAGAAAGTGAGAAATGACAATGGAAGTGAATTCAAGAATACAAGAGTTGATGAGCTATGTGATGAGTTAGGGATCAAGCATCAATTCTCGGCCAAGTATACACCACAATCCAATGGGCTCATTGAAAGGAAAAATAGAACTTTGATTGTTATGGCAAGATCAATGCTAAGTGAGTACAATGTGAGTCACTCATTTTGGGCCGAAGCAATCAACACGACATGCTTCTATAGCAATAGACTCTATTATCATCTGTTCCTAGAGAAGACACCTTATGAGATATTAAATGGAAGAAAGCCTAATATATCATACTTTTGAGTATTTGGATGCAAATGCTACATATTGAGAAAGGGCACTAGATTGAGCAAGTTTGACAAGAAAGTTGATGAAGGCTTCTTGCTTGGTTACTACACTTCAAGCAAAGCATATAGATTATGGAATTTGGGAAGTGTCAACTTGAGGAAGTGCATGATGTTGAATTTAATAAAACTCAAGGCTCTCAACATGAAGAAGAGAACTTGGATGATGTGAGAGGCACAAAATTGGCCGATGCAATAAAGAGAATGGAAATTGGTGATATTAGGCCAAGAGAGGTAATTGATGTTGAAGATGACAAAGAGCAAGTGTCAACTCATCCCATTGGGAAAGCTAGTGGTTCTAATGAACAAAATCAAGCTAGTTCATCATCTCAAGTGCAAGATCAACAACATGAAGCTAGTACACCATTTCAATCAAGTGATCAACCAAGTGCAAGCAATCAAGTGGAAATATTCGAACCAAGCAATGTGGCAAGAGATCATCCATTAGATCATGTCATTGGAGACATTCAAAGAGGAGTGCAAACTAGATCAAGATTAGCATCATTTTGTGAGCATTTCTCCTTTGTGTCTCACATTGAGCCAAAGAAGATAGATGAAGCTTTGAGAGATGTTGATTGGGTCAATGCTATGCATGAAGAGCTTAACAACTTCAAGAGAAATCAAGTATGGGAATTAGTTGAGAGGCTTAGTGATCATAATGTCATTGGTACTAGATGGGTCTTTCACAACAAGCAAGATCAAGATGGGATAGTTGTAAGAAACAAAGCAAGATTGGTAGCACAAGGCTATACTCAAGTTGAAGGTCTTGACTATGGTGAAACATATGCCCCGTTGCAAGATTGGAAGCAATTAGGATCTTGTTGACCTATGCTTGCGCACATAACATCAAGTTATATCAAATGGATGTGAAAAGTGCATTTCTAAATGGCTATATCAATAAAGAAGTGTATGTTGAGCAACCTCCCAGTTTTGAAGATGACAAGAAACCCAACCATGTCTACAAGCTAAGAAAGACATTGTATGGTTTGAAGAAAGCACCTAGAGCATGGTATGAGAGATTAAGAGATTTCTTACTCTCTAAAGGTTTCAAGATAGGCAAGGTTGACACCACTCTCTTCATCAAGAAGATTGGTAAAGACTTATTTATGTTGCAAATCTATGTTGATGATATCATATTTGGATCAACCAATCAAGAATTTTGGGAGGAGTTTATTAACATGATGGCTATTGAGTTTGAGATGTCAATGATTGGAGAGCCTAGTTACTTCCTTGGTCTCCAAATCAAGCAATTGAAGAATGGCACTTTTGTGAGTCAAAGCAAGTACATAAAAGACATGCTCAAGAAGTTTGGTATGGATGATGCAAATTCAATTAGCACTCCAATGGGAACAAATGGAAGCTTAGATAGTGATACAAGTGGAAATATAGTGCATCAAAAGTTGTATCGGTCTATAATTGGAAGCCTACTCTATGTGATTGCATCAAGATCGGATGTCATGTTTAGTGTATCCATGTGTGCAAGATTCCAAGCCTCACAAAGAGAAAGCCATTTGAAAGCAACAAAGAGAATATTGAGGTACTTGAAGCATATACAAAATGTTGGTTTGTGGTATCCCAAAGGTGCAAAGTTTGAAATTATTGGATATTTTGATTCAGACTAATCGGGATGCAAAGTTGAGAGAAGAAGCACATCGGGCACATGTCAACTATTGGGAAGATCAATTGTCTCATGGTCATCTAAAAAGCAAAATAGTGTTGCACTATCAACCGCCGAAGCGGAGTACATTGCGGCCTGTAGTTGTTGTGCACAAATCCTATGGATGAAGGCAACTTCGAAGGACATTGGAATCAACTTCAAGCAAGTGTCATTGCTAGTGATAATGAATGTGCCGTGAAGCTCACCAACAATCTAGTTCAACACTCAAGAACAAAGCATATAGATGTTTGTCATCACTTCATAAGAGATCACCAACAAAAAGGGGCCATTTGCATTGAGAGTATAGGCACCGATGATCAACTTGTCGATATATTCACCAAGCCACTTGATGAGAAGAAGTTTTGCAAGTTAAGGAATGAATTGAACATACTTGACCTCTTAAATATGTGTTGATGCACCCTGACTTATATGACACGCCTTTCCTTCGAGCAAAGCAAGATAAAATTTATTGACATGTCATTCATTCTTTGCTAAGGACTTGGTTCGTGCATCTAGTCATTCCTTACATGTCTTAGGCTCATTCATGAAAATCAAATGAATTTGATGCTTGTATGGTACCACTATTGCTTCTATGCTTGACTTGATCTAGTGGTAGCATATGACATGTTTTTGGGCTTGCAATCCTAGTGATCTAGAATATGAGTTATAAGTGTTTAACTCAATATGGTACAAGATAACCCTTATTTAGAGGTGTGAAGAATCTTGTCCTTGGATCAAACCGAGTTAAATATCTTAGGCAAGTAATCTACATTGGACCAGTTTTGGGAAAATGGTCTCACTTCACATGGTTTCACACTAATCTATCTAAAATTTTAGCTCACCTTTTGTGGTCATTAATAACAAAGGGGGAGAAGTACAAAGATAGGGTAGTAACATGAAAAGAAGAGGATCAATTAAAATTTTGAAGCACACAAGTAGGGGGAGGAAGCTCATAAACTTGTATGTTGCATTTGAATGTGGAAAACATATGTTTGCTTGCATTTGCATTAACTTTAGAAGTTCTCTTCGATACCTTGCTTGTGTGGTGTATGCTAGTTGTAGGTTTGATTGATGAAATGAAGAACTAGCATGCATAGGTAGTGTAACTAGACTTTTAGTTGTTTCACAAGTAGTACTAGAACCTTGTTTATAATTTTGATCTTACGGGATATTCTAGTTTTGTGAATGTCTAGTTACTAACGGTGCTAAGGATGGTGTATATTGGCAACTCTGATTGGTATAACACTTCAAAGGTCCATTCTTTACACTTTAGCATCATTTGGTAGAAATTGACTCCTATATTTCCTATTCAAGCATATGTGTAAGCTTTTAAATCCAAACTCTTAGCACATATGTAGGGGGAGCAATTGCTACCAATTTAGGTTTATGAAATGTAACACCCTAAAATTTACTTCTTTGAAAATAGAGCTAAAATAATTTATTTTATATTTCTGTGCTCCTGAAAATATAGTAAAATGACATTTTTCCTTAAATTAGAATTCATCATAGGGTTTAGCAATGTTGTTGTGCATACATGCTGGTACATATGTTTTATGTGATGTTTGTTTGTTGCTCCTTTGTGTGTTGAGACTAAGCAAAGTTTTAAAATTGCGTTTAGTAGAACGATCTTCCTTGGTCAGTACATCTTTATCTTTATCTACAACCAAATTCCTTGTTTCTAAGCTCAAGTTTTTATTAGGAACTTCCTAAAATATTTTCTTTGTCACTCAAAGTACTTCTTTTAATTCCTCGTCCATCAAGCAATCTCTACAAACTTTTTGAGAATTTTTCCAGCTTCTGTTCTCACTTATCTGTGAGCATAATCTAATTTCAAATGCTCCAAATTATCTTATCATAAGCTCCAAATACTTGTTTGGGTTTCTCAGTAGGATTTTTTTCCCTGAATTTTCGGAGCTTTTAAAGTATTTTCCAGGGCTTCAAAATCAATTCTAGACTTTTCTGGAATTATTTTAATCTGAAAATTTATTAAATCCGAAATAATAAAATATCTCTTTTTAATGCTCAACACCCATGTAAAATAATTTCTATTATTCCTGTGTCGACGCTGCCGCCAGCTGAGATCGATCTATTGCTAGGCGGTTTCTTGCGTGAGACTCAACTTCATCTGAGTCCAAGGCGGAGTTCACCGCAGAGTCGAAGACGGATCGTCTTCTGTGTCGTTGTGGAAGTGCAGGAATTTCCTACTGCTGTCGGTCCACAAAGTTGTGTCCTAGCTTCGGTTCTTGTCCAGGTGCAGGTCACATCGCCTCCTGCTCCAGGCTGCTCCGTGATTTGCATAGAAGATATTTCACTGCCATAGATGTAATCAGTGCGTGCACGAACTTGTGCATGTGGATCCACTATCAGAACCTGCACCTGCGTTCTCGTCAGGAGAAATCAAAAATCAATATGCTCCTGTCGTGACCCTGTGCGTGGCGAGAAAATTTGCATCTCACACGCGAATAGAGGACTGAAGGAGCAGACCTCTGCTGCTATGCGTGGAGCAAATTTGTGAATTCCACTATGGTCAGCATCTATCCTTTAAGTTTTATCTATAGTCTATTCTATCTATCGTCTGATATTTTCTTTATTTAGCTACAGCTTCAAAACTTAGTAGTTTCACTATCCTAGCTCCGATTTAGTTGACGTTAGTTTGGGGTCAGCATAATTTAATGATTAGAAGCGTACATACTAAATATTCCTGAATTTTATAATCTAAAATATACTAACGTTGATGCTTGTGTGCAACTGGTTTTCTAATTTAAAATCCATATAGATTTTATACTTTGGTGTTTTATATATAAATATTAATATGGAAAGTTACTAACATAATCTTATTTCTAGATAATAAATTGCTTAGTTCAAACATGTTTGATATACGAAATTTTAATTAGACTAAATACTCTCACATATTTATTTCTTTTGCAATTTGCAAAGATAAAGCTTAATAACTTATTTAGTAAATTAGGTGATAACATTTATAAAAATATATATATGATTAGCATCAACTCAGATTTCAAGTTTAAATATGTTTTATTTAATTTGAGTTAATGTTACTCATATTGTTTTTCTTAATTAATATAAATCAAGCTCATAGTTATTTCATTTACGGTATAAATTTTTCAGCAATTGTTCCTTTTACATCGTAGCTTCGACCTCGATGGTTCTTGCGTTTTTGTGACCATGATCAAATTAGAGTGCTTTTCACGTCTTTGTGTTTGTAGCAATAGATTAGTTTTAAACCTTTTTATTGATTGATATATTGTTCTAATCATAGCTTTGCTTGCTTCGTGTATGTTTGGCTATGGTTTGCTTGTGTGTTGCTATTCGATGATCGAGTATAGCATTTTGGTTTTATTTCTGTGATCATGATCTTGTGACTTGATTAATGTTAAGTAACAAACGATAAAAATGACTTTTTAGCCACTTGATGATTTATCTGTAAGTGATAATCGGGATAATAGTGCAACCATGAGGGCTATAATGGCTCTCGCTTTAGCTCAGTATGAAGACCTTTTCTAGCTTGTTAGAGGTTACCCATAAGGGCGCTAGAGGGGCTTGCCGACAAGGGTATAGTGCGAGCCTCTGTCCTTATGTGTATAGGCTGCGCGTCATTGTGCCATTTGAAAGGGGGCTCTATATCTGCTCGCCCGGGAAACCTTGCGTCTCTAACATGTTAGACGAACTTTTGAAAGGCTTCATAGTGCTCCTTGCCGACCTTCCTTGGTAGTGGGTTAAGAGGCTGATCACCTCGGGCGAAAGGGTAAATCATGACTCATGGGTAAAGATGTACAACCTCTGCAGAGTTTTTAAAACAGGTATACTAGCCGTGCTCACGGTCAAGAGCGGCCTTAGGGATTCTTGCATTAAAGGTGATGATTCTTGTTGTGTTAAAATACTCATTATTTATTATTTAATGCTCTACATTATTTATGTCACATTGATCATGAGTTTGTGGGATCTATACAATCTAGTTGCTATACTTGTGGTGTTCGACATGGACTCACTCTTGCTATTTCCCCTAAACCTCAGGAGAAATTTAGACTTATGATCAACCAGTCAATTGGATCCTGAAGAGTTAAGTTAATACCCAAAGTTTGGAGTTGTCTATCCGCTGTTTGCTATCAAAGGTTATCTCTTTTATACTAAGTACGTTATATATTTATGCATTGTCTTTTGATATTACCTCTTATTTGTAGCTATATGTGAGATTTGACTTCTGAGACTCACATATGGTGCATATCTGGTTTTATCCTTAAAATTGGGTATAACATGAAACTTGTCCATAACATTTACACATGGTAAAATGCTTGGGCAAGCAACATGAATTTAAGAAGATTTTATTGAAAATCTTTGTAAAAAGGTTGTCATCAATTACCAAAAAGGGAGAGATTGAAAGCCCTAGTTTGGTTTTTGGATAATTGATGAAACTCTACTACTAACCTCTATACTAAGTGTGTGTAGACTTAATGAGGTTGGCACATGCCAAGTGATGGAGCATATGATGATCATGGTGATGACCACAAGATGATCAAGTTCTCAACATGGAAAAGAAGAAAGAGAAAAAAAAACCCTATGGAGATCAAGGCAAAGGTATTGCTTAGGGTTTTAATTTTGGTAATCAAGACACCATAGAGGGTGTGATGACATTTAGGATAGATAGCTGTCCTATAAAGAGGTAAATTCTTTGGCTAAGCGGTTATCGAGTACCACTAGGTGTCATTGTTCATGTGCATCCATTTAGAAGCTAGTGAGCTAACTTAATTCATTCAAAAAAAATGTTTGTGAAAATGCTAACACACTTGCACATGTTGGTACACACATGGTGGTGTTGGCACACTTTAAGAAGGAGGTGGAGTTTGAAGGGTAGAGAGGGGTTTGGGTTCCTCCCTCCCGCTGGGCTTGCGAGGTGGGATTCAGCGGTTTTGAGAAAATGTAATGCATATTTTCTATTATGCCGGTGGAAAATTTGGAGAAGTCGCGGAAGTGTTTTTACTAGAAAAACACTCACTAGATGCTGCCTTCAGAGGCACCGGACGCTACCTCTGAGTGTCCGGTGCACCCTCGTTTCTGGCAGAGGTGAAGGGAGCACCGGACACTCAACATCGAACGCGGGCTAGACCCTGTTCATGTGTCCGGTGTGGCTTGAGATCAACAGAAAGAGTGTGAGGGTTTCTAACTGAGAGCATCAGACACTCAGGAAGCGTCTCGTGGTGTGAGTCTGGTGATCCTGCGTCTTTGCAACCCTCTCTACGTACGTGTCTGGTGTGTCCCAGATGCGTCTAGTGCTCACTTGACCACGTCCGGTGGTTTGAATAGGACCGTTAGAGATTGACGCGCAAGATGCTCTAAGCACCAGACGCAGGGGTTCAGTGTCTGGTGGCTCCTGCATGAGTGTCCGGTGACCCCGTGTTCTGCCTAGTGAAAGAGCCAACGATTGTATTTATTTGAGGGGCTTATAAATACGTGTTGACCGGCTTGGGGCTTACTCTCTTGGCATTCTAGCATACTTGACATCCTTGTGTGCCTAAGCAAACACCTCCCACTCATTTCTTTCATAGATTAACCATCTTTGTGAGATTGTGAGCGTCCGGTAGGTCCTTGCGGTGCTCGTGGTGAGCTTGGGTGTGGAATCCCAATTAACCACCGGACCATGAAGTGTTGGTCGACACAACGGGGATGTAGCGTGCCGGCAAGTACGTGAACCTCAGGAGAAAATTGTGTGTCTCGATTGTGATTGTTTATTGGATTTCTCCCGGTGATTGGACTTCATATTATTGTGATTGGTTCATCTCCTCTATACAGTGGTATAAAGATCAAATCCTCTCTCTTACATTCCCGCAAACTTGAGTAGCTTACTTACTTGTATAGAAACGTTAGGTAGCTCTCTAGTGTTAGTAGTGACATAGCCTAGTGATCATATCAACTAGAATTGTTGGATAGGTGGCTTGCAAACACGCCATTAGAGCTAGAGCAAAAACCTTTGCTTTATTATTTACTAACCTCTTGCTATAGTAAATTTGTAGAATTTTTTAAATAGGCTATTCACCCCCCTCTAGCCACATTAGGACCTTTCAGACGAGCACCGGCTGGGTGAAGCGTGCCGGTGGGGCCGGAGTTGACGCCCCGAGACCTATGTCGGGCTCAGTGGCGGGGGTCGGTCCAAAAGGTGACCCCGCAAGGCCCTGGCAGAGAGCATGGCCAGGGGTGTCACGGGGACGGACGAGATAGGGCACGACCCCAGCGAAGGGCACGACGTAGTAGTACCTGCAGGAAACAACTGCAAAGGTGGCTCGACTACTGGCTCTGTGGAAAACGTAGAGGATAGGTCAAGCTCTAGGGTGGAAGCGAGAGTGGTGGTGGTGGAAAAGGGAAAGAGGGACTTAGTGAACACCATTTAGCGAGAGATGTGGACCCGACTAGAGGTGAGTTCATAGCATCGGTACGCCTTATGATCTGGGGACTACCCGAGGAAGACACAGAGAGTCGAACGGGGAGCTAGCTTGTGGGGAGCAGTGGCAGTGGTGTCCGAGTAACAAGCACTCCCAAAGACTCAAAGGTGATCTAGCGAGGAGGGGTACCGAAGAGAGTATGGTATGGCGTCGGAGCTGGGTAGGTAGCGGAAGGAAGGCGGTTTAGGAGGTAGGTAGAGGTGTGCAAGCTCTTGGCCTAGAAGCGAGCAGGAAGCGATGCCTGAAGCAGAAGTGTGCGCATGGTGTCACTGGTGGTGCAAATCATACGCTCAGCCTTGCTGTTCTGAGAGGAGGTATCCGGGCAAGACATGCGCAACTGGACAACGTGAGAGAGGAAGAAGGCACGAGAGGTGGACTTATCAAACTCCCAACCATTGTCACACTAGACGACCTTGATGGTGAGGCCAAACTGGGTGGACACCCAGGCAAAGAAGTGGAGGAGCACGGGGAAAGCGTCAGACTTCGCACATAAATGAAAAGTCCAGGAATAATGCGAATAATCATCAACCACCACAAGATAGTACTTGTATCCAGAAATACTGATGATAGGAGATGTCCATAGGTCACAATGTACAAGGTCAAAAATGTGGGCCGCATGGGAAATACTATAAAAAGGAAGACGAACATGACGGCCCAGTTGGCACGCATGACACAAATGCTCATCATGAGCCTGAATACATCAAATATCATAACTAGGACTGATCTGCATCAGGGCATCATGTCCAGGAGGAAGTAGTGGTGGCGAAAGCAGCTGACAAAATAGGTGGTAATGAAGAGGAAGAAGATGCCGACAGCCGAAGGGTGTAAAGGGCCCCCGTGCTATTATCACATCGGAGAAGAGGACGCCGGGAAGCCAAATCCTTCATAGTAAGACCAGAAGAGTCAAACTCAACAAAACATGAATTGCTCAATAGAACATGAATTGTCAGCTGTAAAATGAGGAGTGGAGAGAACCATAGAAGGTGCAACAAGAACGTTAGGAAGACGAAAAGAGCCATGAGAGCCAGCAGCACCCACGGATGTGATAGGAAGATAGGACCCATTTATGACCATAATGGACGAAGGAAGAGAGGAAGATGGAGGGTAAACAGAAGAAAGTATATCAGGGTTGGGAGAGGTATGGTAGGTGGCTCTAGAGTCAGCCACCCACTCTGGCCAACAGGAGGTGTCAAGGCCATGGTGCTGAAGGAGTTGGACAAGGCCTCTAGGTCCCAACCGGCAGGCCCAGGCGAGGCGCTGGGAGGTGTGGCCCATGTGGAGGCAGGTAGGTGCCACCCACAGAGTCGCCGAGGGGAACCCCGGAGGAGCACCAGCAAGCATGGCCTCCAGCGAGTGAGGCTCACCACAGGGAGCCTAGAATGGCCACATGGAGATGGGCCCTGTTGACGGTCCTTAAGTATCAAATTTAATTATCAAATAAACAAAGAAAAGGATCCAAATGAAATCAACATCTAGACTTAGGGTTTTATCTGACAGAATTCCATGAGTTTTGGTGTTTGTCTATTTCTGCAGGGGGTTATCAGGAAATATGAAAGAAAGGCCCACACGTCGGGTTTACATAGAGATATTAACGTGCCACGCAATTTTCTACCATCTAGAAGACTCTAGAAGCCACGGGAACGAACGGAAGGCCGATCGGGCCCGAGGGCAGGGCGCCCGCCCAAGTCCCTTGGGTGCCCGCCCAGCTACAGTAACCAATCAGCTTCAACTTCGCGGATCATGCTCCACCGACCTAATACTTCAAGGAAAACCACACGATCAATGTCGATTTGATCCGACGGCCCAGGTTCACTTGAGGGGACTATATAACCAGACCCCCTGGCCCCTGGAGGAGGCACCCCTTGATTATTATTCATTATTCATAGACAGAGCAAAAGCTAGGGTTTAGAGATGAGAGCTCTCCTCTCTTCTCTAAACTAGAGTAGATCTAGATAGTAGCAAGATGGAGAGCGAAGGAGGATTAGAGGAGAGGCCGCCCTGTCGGTTCTTCCTCCGGTTGTACTTCGTCATGATCAAGCTCTAATCAAGCTTGCTCATGGGATGGCTCTGGTAATCTACTTCTAATTCATTATGTAATTACTAATCATGTATGTTCTGGTTCACAACTCTTTTGAGTACTTTAATCTATAGGACGCTATAGGTGAGAGTTGTAGTATAGGTGTAAGCGAGGTGCTTAGATCTAGATTACTTGTGGATATCCCCTGTCTAGCTGGATCGTGTGGTAGGCCGCGTAGGTGACAGTTACATTGGTCCTCTGTAGTCCACCTCTCGTTAGCAGGACGGGTAGGGTTTGTCGGCCTAAGGATAAGCATCCTTTGTGGTGTACTGTTATCACGTGGTTCGTCCCAGACATAGACATACCCCTTTGAAGTAGAGAAACCATAGTTATACTCTCTATTCTGCTACCATCGCCCATATACTAGAATTGCTCTATTCTCTATTCCCATATTATCACTCACTATTATCTTACCTTTAATATTGTTCTTATTCAATTCTACCATCTTTCCTATTTACACTTATCTATTTATCTTGGTTAAGTTAGAGCGTAGTTAGTTCTCCCATTTCCCTGTGGATACGATAAAACCTTTAACCGGGTAAAAGCTTCAACGGTATCCGTGCGCTTGCGGATTATCTGTGTGCGTATAAATACCATAGTACACTCTAGTGCCATGCTGGGGATGACAACCTAGTATTCAAGTGGTGTTAGCAAGTGTCAACAAGCATTTTTGGCGCCGTTGCCGGGGAAATGGTTGCTGAGTTGACTACGAACTAGCTTAATCATTTTCTAAAAAAAATTATTAAAAATATATATATATATACTTTTCCTTTTATCTTTTGCCTTATCTCTGCTGTTCTTTCTTTTTATCTAATCCTTGATCTCTGGTCTATCATGAATTCAAACATGTCTATCTATGAATTTCATAGACCTACGGGCACACATCTCGAACCACCAAAATCTTCAAAGCCTATCATAGCATCTAGTTTTGAGATAGACCCCGAATACATAGAATTTGTTCAAAAACAACCTTTCTTAGGAGAAGGTGAGGAAAACCCATACACACACCTAAGAGAGTTTTATCGAGTCTGTGACCTCCTTCGCATAGAAGGAATGTCCGATGAGACCCTCAAATGGAAGCTCTTTCCGTTCTCTTTAACGGGAAAAGCTAGACATTGGTACAAACTCAAAGTAGGGAGTGTTCATAGAGATTGGAAGGAGTTATATAGTAGTTTTCTTTCTAAATATTTTTCAATCTCCAAAGTGGCGGAACTTCGGTGTGAGATTGTTTCTTTTAGACAACTGAAAGAAGAATCTCTTAGGAAATCATGGGACCGCTTTATTAACCTTACTCTCACTGGCCCAAAGCTTTCTATTCCAGAAGAAGTTCTTCTAATTCACTTTTTTGAGGGCCTTAGTAGGGAAAATAAGCAAACCTTGAATACAGCCTCTAGAGGATCCTTCTATCACCTACCTGCTAGTGAAGCTTGGAATTTGATTGATTTATTAAGTGGGAAGTCTCCTAGCTTTTATATCCCTGAGAAAGCGACAGAACCAGTTCCTAGACAAGAAGAAGAAGTTTCGATAGCCAGATCACAACCACTTCAATTTCAAACTTTAGCTATCGATCCTAAACCGTCAATACCCCAAAATTCTCCAAGGGAGGAAGGAATTCCGACCTTAAATCTTTCAGATGCTGATGGTTTAGACTTCTGGTTCCATAAGAGACCTTCAAGCAGGGATAATTCAAATCCTCGCAACAATGGTTCGCTTAGAGAATGTCCTGGTTCCTGTTATGAAGAAGTTGAGGATGACATATCAAGTGAAGGAGAGCTAAACTATATAGAAAATTCTATCTGCTCCCCTTCCATGTTCACAAATTCTAAATCCATCCTTTACCTTAGAGACCCCTCTTATCCCTCTCCTTTTAAGTCTCATGATGATCCTAAAAATCCATCAAGACTATCAAACCATAGGAGTCATAAAGACCATGAGGATGACATGTCAAGTAATGTCATAGAAGGAGAGCTAAGCCATATAGAAAATCCTAACACCTCCCCTGTCTTGATCACAAGTTCTAAATGGCTAGAATGTGTAGAATGGATGGATAACGAAGAAGCCTTAATAGATTCTGACTTTGGCTCAATCTCAAATGGTGAGTTATTGACTCCTTTGAAGATGAGGTTCATCCAACTACAGAAGAGGACATAGGTGAGACCAATCTAGGAGAAACTCCGAACATTCATATTGGAGACGAAGATAACATTAATGAGCATAGAATTTATTTCATAACCACTTCATTTACTCCATGCTCATATGAAACATCTTCCCAATCTATTGGTCTCTCCAACATTACCACATTTGAGATCTCCAACCCCCTCTTCCTTTCTATTTACAAAAACTTTAAAGGGGCGGTTGTCGATGCATATGTCTATAATAAATATTGCAGATCTCGTTGAGTTGATCTTGATTTAGGTCAGCGTTGGAAGAGAAACCACTTCGCCGACATAAATTGATGGTTTCCCAAGGACAAGCTTAGTGTCTTAAAATAAGCACCGATCAGATCATAACATGAGCTTTTAATTATTTACAATATTACCTGGTGTATTGAGCATATAAGGATAATTGTAAAAAAAATATTCCTTTGGGTATTCTTGTCAATAACCTTTCCAGGATTGGAACAAGAAGATCAGATGAATGACAAGCAAGTACAAGGTATGTCCAACCAATCATCATGCAACACTGAATTAAATTCATCCAAACTTGAATTCTGCAGAATTCAAGCTTGGGGGAGTACTTTACATAAAAACATCCTTTGCCATGTTGCTATGTTGGTTGTCCCTACATTTAAGACATGCTCAAATTGTTAAATACTAATCACACTACTTCATCTCCACTTGAGTAGATCTCTATAAATGCTGTCATGTTACCTTTGTCTATTTACTAGTAAGTGTTAGTTTGGAAGTACTGCACATACTTCTATTGGCTTTTAAATTAAGCATGGTGCTTAGGTTAAACAGCCTTCCTTAATCTGATTAGACATGGAGTCTAGTTCGGTTATTGAACTAAAAACTGCTTGTGTAGACATTGGTATATTTTTGACGGACTAACCCCTGCAGAAAAAATTTTCAATATCGATTTGGGAAGTCCTGAAATAAACTCACATCAGAGACGAAGAGAGTGACACATGAAGTTTAATAATTTGCACAAGAAGGACATAGCTCATTCATCATAGAGAGATGATCCATGGAGGGTGCCACAAACACGATGCACAACCGCTAAGAAAGGAAAGCTTCCACAAGGTGATACTGTACCATCACTCTTCAAGCAAGGTAACATCTTAAGGTACTTGACTATCACTTTTATAAGCTTCTCCTTGGTTCTGGCGTTCATATAAATAAAAGAGTCAAACATGTATGATTTACAACTCTAGATTAACCAACCCAACTGATTCAACATGTTTAGTCCTTTAATCCTTGTTCTTAGTACTGCCTCCATAATCCTACACTCCTAATCATATGAGCTAAAATGTTACACATTCAATCTTTGAGAGATATAAAGAAAAAGACATATACATAGATAGATTATCTTTCCATAAGGTTGAGCGATCTGATCTGACAAATGTTATAAGTGCTACACTCATGAACTTTTCATCCATCAACTTTGTCTTGCTCACTATGCTTAGGGTTAGAGAAGAACAAATACACTTTAGGTTCTGTTGGTGTTCTCCACCAAGAGGACCCATGCACTTGATCTCTGCCTTGTCTCTATGAGTAGGTACACTTCGAGCAAAACACGGAGGAGTTTTATAACTCTCAGACTTTACCAAGTAAAGGACCTGGATCTACGAGCACAAACACACTGAGCAGGATACTGCCAACGCCGCACTTCGAACTGCTGGGCAAATGAAGAGGTGCAGACGTCAAGGTCCGCACCTGAATCAAATGACGCACCTGAAAAATGAACACGGTGAGAAGTCTTGTTAAGAAGACTTAAAAACATTGAACCATCGCCGAAAGGTAAGATCGGTAGTTATCCATATTTATCCTTTCTGCATTCCCTTTTCCCTTTAATTATTTACTTTCCTTAAATAGATTATTAGTTAATCATGCTATCTTGAAAAGAAAATAAAAATGTTAAAAAATACTAAGCCCCATGTGAGTATACGAGTGGCATAAAAACCCATAAGTACCTTCACTGTGGTGGCATAAAAATAAAATAAATATTTCTTCTCTGCTTTAGAAAATAAAAATATAAAAACAGGGAGTAATATTTATTGAGGAAGCTCAACATGATGAAGGCTAGATATTTATGCTAACACTTAATTAGTTCCACAAGCTTTGTTGTCTATTTGAGCTCCACAGAATTTAAGAATCAAGAAGACTAGCAGACGGAGGACATTGTAATCGCTGTCAGAATGCTGCTGACTTTCAAATACAACTCTGCCACCTGCTAGCTACATCAAGAGAAATTACGTCAAAATTTAGCTTGGGGGAAGAGCACCCCCATTTATCTCGCTAAGTATTTCTACCTATCTTTATACTTATATTATATTAGAATATTAAAATACATAAACTATGAAAAACCAAATAAAGATTTTGTGTTTATATATATATCTTTTGCTTAGTGTGTTTAATAAATAAAGTGGCTATGCTAATCTAAATCTTAATAATAAAACTCTAGCATGGATATGATGAATAGTTGCTCTGCCTAATTTGCAAATTTGAAGTTCTCTCTCAAGTTTAGACATAACTGTTATAATTTAAAGCTTGCTCTAGATCTAAACTTGTGGGATGAAAACTTGATCTAAAATCTAAGTTGTTAACAGATATGATATGGGAAGGTTGAGCTGCTGTTTATCTGTTCCTAGAGATGCTAGAATTCTGGAGAATTTTATCTTTGAAAAATCTTTAAAATATTGCATGATGAGTTCCTGTATGATGAGAGTTTAATACCACAGCCATATATACATGCTTGCTAGACTTTGAGCCACACATTTATGATTTACTGCTTATGAGCATTGAGTGTGGTCAAGCTGTGTAGACCCTTAGGAGCTTGTCATGTGGTTAAATCAAGATTCACTTGCACGTTCACTCATATATGCTACTTCTACTCCGGAAGTACCATCCATATATATCCATCCATGTCCATCTCCAGAACCACCCAAAAATATTCTACTCCTAATCCGGAAGAGAATAGCCAAAAATATTTCTGTTTTCCCTTGTGAAATAAATGCTCAAGTTATCTTGCTACTACCACTTGCTATATTATCTCAAGAGATGAGTGCTCTGAAAAAAAAGAAAAGAGAAGAAAAGAAAAAAAATAAATAAACGAGGAAATAAAAAGGGGAAGTGCCCGGAACCTCGAAAGAAAAGAAAAAAGAGTGAGACGAGAGGTAAAAATGGACAAGTGTCCGACAGTAGAATTAGGGGTACAGGATACCCACCTGAGACGAAAGAAAAATGAAAGATAGAGCATCTCATTCTCCTCATAAAGTTTCAAAAAGCAAGGAAGGTATGTATCCCCTCAAAAGAGCAAAAGTAGAATTAGACTTCCACCATTGTTATCACCATCATCACCATACACCATTCATTCGCCACACATGGATATCTTGATTTGACTTATTGACTTGTTTCTCTGGATCCATGGTTTGACTATGCAATAAATGTCTTGTAAGTATGTATTAGCTGTCTCCCACCTATGAGCTCCAGATATTAAAGCCTTATTAGAGTAGGGTGAGAGAGAAGGCAATGTCACTATGCCTTATACCACAAATACCACATATCTTGAGAGAAGGCATATACCATCACTGCCTTGGTAAGGATCCAGAAATACCACAAAAGAGAGATTTAGAGAGTCATACAAGGAATCTCTGAGTTTTATTTGAAAATGTGCAAAAAACTCCAGATCTATAGCTGATCAAGAATAAGAGACATGGCACTTGGCTAGACTGTTCTATCTTTTAACTACTCAAGACAGAAGTGACGGTTACAAGTCCCATGGTGAAAGGTAAAGTAAGTAAGTTTTAGTTCTTGACAGTTTACTCTAACTCAGAGATGAGATCTTATTTAAAAGCATGTGTACCATCAAATATTTAAGATATTGCAACAACTTCTGATCCATTGCTGAGTCTATCCTTGCTCAGGGACGAGCAAGAGGTAAGCTTGGGGGAGTTTGTTGACGGTCCTTAAGTATCAAATTTAATTATCAAATAAACAAAGAAAAGGATCCAAATGAAATCAACATCTAGACTTAGGGTTTTATCAGACAGAATTCCATGAGTTTTGGTGTTTGTCTATTTCTGCAGAGGGTTATCAGGAAATATGAAAGAAAGGCCCACACGTCGGGTTTACATAGAGATATTAACGTGCCGCGCAATTTTCTACCATCTAGAAGACTCTAGAAGCCACGGGAACGAACGGGAGGCCGATCGGGCCCGGGGGCAGGGCGCCCGCCCAAGTCCCTTGGGTGCCTGCCCAGCTACAGTAACCAATCAGCTTCAACTTCGCGGATCATGCTCCACCGACCTAATACTTCAAGGAAAACCACACGATCAATGTCGGTTTGATCCCCTGGCCCCTGGAGGAGGCACCCCTTGATCATTATTCATTATTCATAGACAGAGCAAAAGCTAGGGTTTAGAGATGAGAGCTCTCCTCTCTTCTCTAAACTAGACTAGATCTAGATAGTAGCAAGATGGAGAGCGAAGGAGGATTAGAGGAGAGGCCGTCTTGTCGGTTCTTCCTCCGGTTGTACTTCGTCATGATCAAGCTCTAATCAAGCTTGCTCATGGGATGACTCTGGTAATCTACTTCTAATTCATTATGCAATTACTAATCATGTATGTTCTGGTTCACAACTCTTTTGAGTACTTTAATCTATAGGACGCTATAGGTGAGAGTTGTAGTATAGGTGTAAGCGAGGTGCTTAGATCTAGATTACTTGTGGATATCCCCTGTCTAGCTGGATCGTGTGGTAGGCCGCGTAGGTGACAGTTACGTTGGTCCTCTGTAGTCCACCTCTCGTTAGCAGGACGGGTAGGGCTTATCGGCCTAAGGATAAGCATCCTTTGTGGTGTACTGTTATCACGTGGTTCGTCCCAGACATAGACATACCCCTTTGAAGTAGAGAAACCATAGTTATACTCTATTCTGCTACCATCGCCCATATACTAGAATTGCTCTATTCTCTATTCCCATATTATCACTCACTGTTATCTTACCTTTAATATTGTTCTTATTCAATTCTACCATCTTTCCTATTTACACTTATCTATTTATCTTGGTTAAGTTAGAGCGTAGTTAGTTCTCCCGTTTCCCTGTGGATACGATAAAACCTTTAACCGGGTAAAAGCTTCAACAGTATCCGTGCGCTTGCGGATTATCTGTGTGCGTATAAATACCATAGTACACTCTAGTGCCATGCTGGGGATGACAACATAGTATTCAAGTGGTGTTAGCAAGTGTCAACAGGCCCTAACCATGGGTTTGGGAAGGATGGCTGGGGTGCACCCCATGGTGGTGCCGGCGCCGTGTTACCCCCATGACCTGCACCACGTCCCTCGCCTCGACGACGGTGGCCGCCACGGCTCCCTACCCCCACTTGGCCCGGGGGGGAGAGGACCAAGAAGGGATGACTGTGGTGGAGCGGTCGGACATGGCACTGGAGTAGCGACGAGAGGAGTCGAGGAGGACGAGGGCCCTGGCATGAAGGTGGACCCAGGCTGTAGGCCTTGAGTGAGCTCCTCCATGACAAGGTCGTCACAGACCTACAGGAAGGTGGAGAAGGGCCGCTGCCAGGTGATCCACATTTGGAGGTGGTCGTAGCGGTCACTGAGCCCACGGAGGACGTTGAGTACTAGGAGACAGTCCTCCACGGGCCAGCTGAGGTCACCAAGGGTGTCTGTTATACTCTTCATCTGGCAAGAGAAGTCACCAACAGAGAGGTTGCCTTGGATGAAGGTACGGAAGCTCACATCGAGATGTAGAGCCTAAGCTTTGGCATTGCCTAGGAATTGGCCCTCGAGTGCAAGCCAGGCTCAACGAGCATCCGTGGAGATGCAAACGAGATCGTGGAGATTGATGGAGTTGTCCTGAGGATCCAGGAGAGGACGATGCTGTCATGACGCAGCCACGCAGGGGTCTAGACCGCCACCAAGGCATCGATGAGGACATGGTCATCGAGGGCATAGCGGCGGAGTGTGAGGAGGATCAGATCCAGCCAGCGGGCGTAGGAGGGTGACTCGGGCTCGAGGACGACCGAAACGAGGAGGCGGGTGTGAGACACGTGGGGACCGACCGATCCGGACGATGTGGCCCCAACATCGGGCGAGGTAGGAAGGCCAAGAAGCTACTTTGCTTCGGCGATCTGGCGAGCCAGGGTATCGGTCGCATCACGATCGCGCTCCCTAGCGAGGGCAGCCTCACGCACATGGGCTAGGCCCTCCGTAGCTGCGACCTGGGCAGCGACGACGGTGGCGGTGAGGGCGGAGTTGGGTGGAGGTGAAGCGGCAAAGACTGCCATGGCTGCGCCAGCTCGGGCGGAGTTGGGTGGAGGCGGGGCGGTGAAGACCGCCGCGGCTGCATCAGCTCGCAGCAATGCCCAGTCCGGCTACGATAGCCCACGACATGCCTAGTCCGGCAGCCATGGCGGCAGTCATGGCGGCGATGACCGCGTCCCCAACATCTGCGCCCATGCCCAAGAGCCTTATCTGCGACCAGAAGAGCCACGCGGCCCAGAGTTACGCCCAGGGACAGCGCGCCTGCGCCCAGGGTAGCCATGCCCGGAGTCATGCTCAGGGGAAGCGCACCCGTGCCTAGGGTGGCCGCACCCGGAGTGTGCCCAAGGGAGGCATGCTCAGGGGCATGCCTGCGCCTAGGGGCAGCGCGCCCGCGGCCGGAGGAGCAGCCACCACGCCCACACCCGCATCCATGAAGAGAGGAGCGGTGGGATTTCGGGGCAACGTGCGCCCACATGGAGTTGGGAGGTGGGGGAAGGAGTTGAAGTAGGTGGGAGAAGGAGGAGGAGCCATGGCTGTGGTTGTGGCGACGGCGGTGGCTGGCTGGCGGCTAGGCTGGGGATCGAAGACGGTCTGCTTAGATAACCTTGTCTTACTCTACCTTGTATCACACTTTTATCTTTTTTCTGTTATCTCACCTTATCTTACATCTTACCTTTTCTTTTATGGATACCTTAAATTTCATTCCTATCCTTTAGTTCTCTGCACCCACGGACACTAGCATAGTGCCACATGAGTCATCACAACCTATCCAAACATGTAGCTATAGGTTAAGTCCGTGGTTCATTGTGTTGGTCCAAAGCCTATCCTTTTCAGGAGAAGGAGATGAAAATCCTTACCTACACATTAGAGACTTTGAGCAAACATGTGACTGTCTTCGCATTGAAGGCATATCTGATGAAACTCTCCGTTGGAAGCTATTTCCTTTCTCATTAAAGGGAAAAGCTAGACAATGGTATAATAGAGTAGTAGGTAAGCAACAAGGCGATTGGGGATCTTTATGTTCTAACTTTTGCCTAGATTTCTATCGCATCTCCCAAATCATTGACCTTAGAGTCAAGGTGCTTACTATAAAGCAAGAATCTAAAGAATCCTTGGCTTCAGCCTGGAATTGATTTACTGTACTTTTAGCATCCGGTCTGGACCTTAGTCTACAAGACCCTATTCTTTTACAACATTTTTATAAAGGCCTGAGTAGAGAAAGTAGAAAGTTGCTCGACACTACATCAAGAGGATCTTTCTTGCATATCTCTTCTGAGAAAACAAGATTAATCCTAGATCAAATCCTATCCACTAAATTAGATTACCTCCTAGAAGTAGAGCCTCAACCCTAGTTAGCTGAAACCAACCCTTCGCTAGACACAACCTCTACTTCAGCTAACACATGTCTAGAGCAAGAAAATGAACAAATTTTGTTTCCAGATTTTATGCTAGACATAGAACCTGATATCTTTTCTGAATTTGGAAACATCTTGAATTATCACTCTGTGAAGAGGCCACAAAGAAACTCTAGAGAGTCTTTTAATCCCCCTGAGGATATTCCCTCGAGAAGAAAGGAGAATTAGTATCTATTATAAGTAATGAATGGTTAGAAGAATTAGAGCTTTCCACTGAAATAATCCATTTAGATTCATCTTCTATTCCAATTCATTGCATAATCAATATGGGCCAAATAAAAGCTCTCTATAATCCAGTTGTAGGGATAAACATCATGTCTATGTCTCTTGCAGAACATTTAATACAAGACATGACATTAATCCCAACAATAAAATTCATGAGAAGTCTCTTGGGACATATTATCTCCAGTTTAGGAATCCTACACATCCTACCCATCTAGGTAGAAGGAACCCAGTACATTTAAGCTTTTATATCTTTGACACATGGGACTTCGACCTGTTGATAGCCTTTTAGGAGACTTCTCTATTGTGGTGCATATGGTTATCAATACTTTTCCTAAGTTTATTAGCCTTCCCCGGTAACGGCGCCAAAAATGCTTGTTGGCATTTCTAACGTTACTGCAATAAAACCCAAATCTTTATCCCATGCAATAACACTAGAAATGTTGGTATTAATTAACTTGCCTTTAGCAACTAGCCACTAGCCTCTTGACCCTTACTCCTAACTGTGAAACTAGGTTGTCATCCCTAATTGTAAAGCTAGGAATAAACTCTGGTACTAAATCTTATCATTTTATGTGACTAGGTAGAAATAAATAAAGATAAATATGAACTAAGAATGATTCTGCAAGCGGACAGATAATTATACCATTGTAGCATTTTACCTAAAGTATTACCAGGTTGGGAAGGCATTGCTAAGAGGCTACTCTAGAGTATTGATAACACTTATATATACAGTGAATAAGAGATGTAGCCAATGTTAACTCTCTCCTCAATAACAGGAAGGTGTCGCAAGATAAATAATAGATAAATGATAAATATGATAAATATGATCAATATAAAAAAATGATAAAAATGATCAATCATCTCCTAATAATACTAATCCCATCATAGCACTCTAATCATGTCAGCGTTTGTCTAATCAGGTAATAAAGAAATAACTCCTAAGTATTTAAGATACAGTCAAAGCTACTCCATTTAGTGCAAGTATGTCTAACAATCATGGCTAAGTTATACTACTATAGTTCCCTAACACATCGGAGGAATGTACACATAAAAATGAGTACATGAACCTCCTCTAAACCTGACAATCCCACTACCTATCCACCGTACGGGGGAAGGCCTACAAAGGACTCAATGGGTCTATAACACCCACGATCTATCTCACTACCCGACACGATTGGGGATACTCGCAGATAAGCAAAACACCTAGACACCACGTCGAGACATTTGGTGATCAAGTCATCTATTACTTTGTGGGTGGCACTCACGAGTAACAAGTGGTGGTCGGATCCTGTATTACCTAGATGGTGATTCAAGAAGAACACAAGGGATTTATACTAGTTCGGGCCAACACTATCCTACGTCCAATGGGGTGGTCGGATCCTGTATTATCTTGCACCTAAAGTACTTGTAGTAGGGGGTACAAGCTAGTTGCGAGAGAGGGAAGTAGTCCCAGGCCTCGACTTTGTGGATGGCAGAGTGCTCGAGTGTGTTATACGGAGTGTTGTGATTTGTGGGTTGGTTGTGTTAGACTTGTTCGATCTGCCTCTAGACAGTGCCCTACCTCCCATTTTATAGCCTCAAGGGGAGGTGGGTTTTACATGTGTAAATCTTAGTTTCTACTCCTAGTATCCATAGGGATTACGGCATTGGGACTGTAGTTGCTAGTCATCGTGTCCTTGAGCTAATGTGTAACACCCCAAAATTTGCAAGTTTCCAAAATAGGAGAAATTGCTTTAATTGTCTATTTTTGTGCCCATGAATTATTGGAAAAAATAATATTTTTCTTTAAATTAAAATTTACCATAGGAGTTAACAACTTGTTTGAGCATGCATGTCTTTGCATTTGATTTATTGTGATGAGTGGTTTTGACTAAAGTTTAAAAGGAATTCAAATTTGGTTTTGAAAATGTTTTGAAAAGAAAAGGGAAACAGAAAATAAAAAGGGAAATCCTCACCTCTCTCTGGTTTTCGGCCCGAGCGCCCTTCTCTCTGGCCCAAGCGGCAACCGCGGCCCACTCCCAATCTTTCCCCTCGGCCCAGCGCGCGCAGTGAGCTATGGCCCAGTCAGCCCCTAGCACCCCTTCCCTCTCTTCTTTCCATTGACGAGCGGGCCCCACGACCTTAAGTCACCGCCAGGTGGGACCCTATGGTTAGCCGCGTCCCCTACCTCTGGCCGTGGGGAGACCGGACTCTGTCCGAGGAAATCCGCCCTGAATTCCTCACGCTCTGTGTGTAGCGCACGGCTGGGAGCCCTCTTAAATAGAAGCCATGGCCTCGCCGAACTCCCCAACCCCAACCTTGGCACACACCCTAGCCCTAGCCGAGCTGCAGCCGCTGCCGAAAAGAACAAGTTCACCACCGAGGTTGAAGTCCCGTTTCGTTGCATCTCTGCCTCCGTGAGTTCTCAACCGAGCTTCCTATCGTCCTTGCGACTACGCCAAGCCTTCTTTCTCGCGATTTCGTCCTCTCTACACTCCGTTTGACCTCGTCGATCTTTTGCAGAAGCCGTCGTCCACCATACTCCGTTGCAAGCACTCACCGGCCGCTCCATGGCTTTGATTTTGCCCTAGGTGAGTTTGCCTCGAGTTTCGCTACGTCCCAGTGCTATCGGTTCATTTTCTAGTGCTCTAAATCACCTGATTGGCCAACACCGGCCATCTCTGGCCATGGCGCCGCCGTGACCCCCTCCAACTCTGGCCGGCCACCTCTCTCTTCCCACCCCGATCTAATCGCAACCGTTCAAGCGCGATCCAACGGCCCGAGATGAAGGATACCCCTTCGGCCATAACTTTTCAAAAGAACCCCTGAGTTATTTAGTTATCGAACCCGCAGTCCAAAACACACTTTCGAAAATACGCATTCCGATTTTGAAGACGTAAACTCAGTACTCAGTTTCAAAATATGTTTTCAGAAAATTACAAGTTTGCCACTGGTTTTATATTGCTCATAAAATATTCGTTTTAACTTCGATTTGACCCATTCAAATTGCATTAGTTTCGTAATCACGAGATCTTTATGTTAGTCTCACTGTTTTACTAGTTTGAAACTTTTTAATTTCGTGACCCTATTTAATTAATTATTTTTTTCTAAAGAAAACCTTAGAAAATTCATATCTTCTTCGTTATAGCTCCAATTTTATGATCTTTACGTCTGTGTGATCGTAGTGCAACGTAGATTCATTTTATAAATTTTTCATGTTTATTTTCTACTGTTGGTGTATTGTTCTAATTATATATTTGTTTGCTTTGTATGATTACCTATGGATGATTGTTGTTGATGTGATGACTGAGTTTAGACGGTGAGCTTTTACGTGGTGATCCAGAAGCTGATAGTAGAAGTTTTGGAAGTAAAAGAAGGATCTGAGTTTCAAGGCAAGTATAGCATGGGATCATCCTTGTTTTCCTAATAACTTTCATCACACAATTCATATTGCATGTGTCTCCTTGCTAAGGATTTCCTAGTATTGATCTTATACCTTGTCACCTATGGTTTTGCATTGGTAGCCTATGCTAGTGCTCCACTAAACTATGATCTTGTAATTTGATTAATGGAATATGCAATAAACATTAAAAGAGGACTTTTAGCAACTTTGGTAAAGGGGGCTAGAGCGTTGAGCTATCTTATGGTGCTCTAGTTTCTCTCCATAAGGACTTATCTGTATATGACCATCCGGGACATACAGTACAACTGTGAGGGCTACATGGCTCTGGCTTTAGCTCAGTATGAGGACCTTTTGTAGCTTGTTAGAGGTTAACTGTGTGGCTCAAATGGGGGATAGCAGACCATGGATTCCCTGCGCGGTAGAATCACATGGACTGACTAACGAAACCAAGCGGCCCTAACTTGTTAGACGAACCTTTGAGCCTCATGAACAAAAAGCTACATGCAGTTAAACCAGTGTCTAGCCTTTGAGCCTCATGAACCCTATGTTATTCTTGCTGAGTATGAGATGTACTTACACTTGCCTTTATGTAACACCCTAGGTGTTTGCTACGAGTTAGACCTTAGGTTTTGAGTTCAAACATGTCATGATAAGTGGTGATGATCATGTTAAAGTCAATCCATGAAAGTGAGCCTCAAGTTAAACTTGGAGAACACACCCTTGCTTACATATAGGCCCTTTTCAAAGTGCATGCTTGGGTGACATTAATGGAACATCTCTCATGTGTCCCACCTCCATCACTGCCTATAGTGATCACTCAAAAAGTTTCAAGAAGTTTGGAATCAAAAGGTCACATGAAATGATAAGTTACATGCTTGTTGGAATGACCTCATTAAGTGAATAGAACCATAGGTCATCAACCAATCCTTGCAACCTTGCCTAAATGACTCTAGGTGAACTCTACAACAAAAGTCATGAAGGGTACATGTTGAGCTTGTGCCTAGAAAATGCTTCAATCAGCCTAAAACCTTAGTTTGAGCTTTATCAAGTTGCTGCATTGACCAAAGTGAAAGTTTGACTTCTGTACTAGTTCTGAGGTTTGACCTTAAATGAAAGTTGTAGTTTAGATTTGGTAGAACAAACTTTGTTTAATGATCAAGAGCTATTTTTGTCTCTAACCTAGTCAAATTAAGTTTACAAGATTCAATGCAGTGCTGTTTTGGAACTCCAGAATTTTGGCTGTCCTGAGGTGCTCAGTTTCGGGTACCCTAGTTTGGAGCCTTGTATCTTCCAAATAAGACTGAACCAGTACAAGATCCTTTTGTAAAAGTTGTAGTATAGTTTTCATACTACAATCTTTGTTAAAGTTACTAAGTATGAATCATCTTCTAAGCATGTCAAATAATAGTCACAATATTGAATCTGCTATAATTTCCAGCACTTAGAGTTTCTAAGTCTAGGTTTGCAGTTCATCACGTTGGCATTCCGCGTTCTCCAAATTTTACTAAACAACTTGCTTGGGTCCCAAAATAAAAGTTGGAGTGCATATTGTTGACAAGAGCATGCCAAAGGATGACACCATTTTGACTTCGTTTTGGTCATCAATTTTGAGTTTTGCTAATCACTATCAATTCATTGACACTCATTGATTGGCATCCAATTATCTACTAAACTACAACCCTAATGGCCGTGACTCTTAAACAACAAATGTAGAGCAGACTGAGCTTGACAATCTTCATTTTTGGCCCAATGTCCAATTCAGCCTGGAAAAGGCCTGAAATCGCCTCCCATGCCGGCCACTTCGCTGCACGCCACGTGCTCGAGGAAACGCCTCAACGGGTGGACACGTTGCTGGCGCGTGGCGACCATGCACAGCGCCCACACCACCATTGCTGCCACCACCACCTTGCTTTTCCCCGTCTGTGCCAGTGTGGAGAAGCACCAGAGCGTCCCTAACCTCCTTCACTCGCCTCACACGCCCCCTTGCCTCTCTCCTTGCTCTCTGCTCCCCATGGCAGTCCACCGCCATGGACGGACGAGGAGCTCGAGCTGCTGCTGCGCCACTGCTGCCTGCAGCCTGGGCTAAGCTAGTACCCGGCGTCGTGGCCTGCAGTTCCCAGGCTCCGACACTCTTCCTCCATGGTTGCAAGTGCCCATGGCCGGCCTGCTCCGTCTCTGGGTCTCTCTGTTCGTTAGTCTGATGGAAGGAGAAGGATCTCGGGTTAGAATAAAAAACAACTCAGGGTTCCAGATGCGAAGCCAAAGCCAATACATATATGAATAGTATTTCTGGGTTATAGCGTGATTCATGGCAAATCCAGGGTCCCCGGTGCAAGATCTATGTTTTCCTTTTATTTTGTTTTTGCAGATTTCATGGATGAACTTTGGAAATCCATAGTAATTCATAGAAAAGTTATAAAATAGCAAAGGTGGACTTTTTGGAATCCTTGTGAAATGCTCTATGCAGTAGATCTATAATATGACATGGTTTAGTTTGCAGTTTTAGCAGTAAAAATAGATTTGTGCAGTTCGATTTTAATTGCTTGTCATATTTGTCTTTTTCATAACCACTGTATTATTGCTCAAATAAATGTAAAAATATTATGACAAGCTGCTCATATGATATTTGATGTCTGGTGAAAGTTTCATAAATTTACGAATGACAGATTAAGAGTTATAAAAATAACAATTGCTCTGTGTTGCTTTGCTCCTATTCTGAGTGGATCTGCATGTTTATATTGTTTGGCTCAGTTAGGTTGTGAATCATGCCTGGGTGAAAATATATGAGTTGTAGAAGTTTTCATGAGCTTTCCATCAAGCTAAATAGCATAATTTTTGGTTAAGCATATGTTTAGTTATAGTGGTTGAAAGTACTGTTTCAGTTTCTGTCTAAACCCAGACAGGGATGCATTGTTTGTTATGTAAGACCTTGTTAGTTGCAGATTTAGCTCTATATGTTTATAACAAAGTTGTTCACAATTTAGTAAGCTTTCTAGAAAGTACATAACCATAATTTATGGGCATATAAAACTCAAGTTATGGCTGTTTAATGTGGCATGATAGATTCTGTCTATGTTTGAACAGAGATGTCCTCATGGGGATTAAATAAATGGTTTATAATTGTGAATAAAAATATAAAAATGGAAAATGTTGTTCCAGTACAATTATAGGATATTTTTGTATCATGTTTACGTATGATGTGGCCATGTGTTTGAAGAAAATATGATTTGTGCATTTATCTTGCTCTCACATGGTTAATTGCAATAGCAATTTGTCTTTTTCATAGATGTTGTTATCTTTATTAAAATGCAGTGAAATTTATACAGTGGACTATGGATAGTATTTAGAAGCCACTGTAATTTTGGTGGAATTTATTGAGCACTTTTGTTATATATTCTTTAATTCACCTTATTATCCAAATAAATTAAGAAAGGCATTAAATAAATTTATTTGGTAATAACCACTATGTTTTCTGGTGTTCTTTGGTTATGTTCAAGCTGTTGGTAACAATGGTTTTGCTCAAATGCATGTTTGAAACATAAGTTAATAATTAATTGTTTGCAATTGTTGTTTCTGGACAGTTTCTGGAACTGTTTGGATTACAATATGTAAATTCTGTTTTCTAGGAATCTTGTTATTATCAAAGTTGTAGATAATTTATTTATCTAGCTGCTGTTAAAATTTGGTGGCATTTGGTCTTGTGGTTTGTGAGTTATGTCTGTTCAAAGTTGGATTCCAGAAATGGCTGCTCTCTGTTTGTCAGGGACAGATTCTGGAACTTTATAATTTCGACCAGCTTAAGTTGAGAATCATGCTTTGATGTCTAAATATCAAATGTAGATACTTTCTTAAGCTTTCCATAATGTCTTAATTCATGTCTTTTGGAGTTGTGAAACTCCAGTTATGATTTATTTTCTCAGCTGCTGTTAACAGTCCTAAAAATAACAGATCCCTTGTATTGCTGTTGCTTGGTATATTGCTAGGTGTGACTCATGTCTTTGATAATGGCCATGTTATTACACCTGAAATCTTGTGAAACATGTATGCCATGCCTGATATACTTGGTTGCATTCTTTTCTATCTTAGTATGTTGATTGTGTTATGTTACTTAAGCAGCATGAAACACATATGTATGTGTAGAGTAACATAATATTGTCTCCTTGCTGTATATCATGCATTGTCTATTGCACTTCTATGTGTTCATACACTTGCATCTCGCATCTCATTTAGGTACACTAGATGAACCACGTGAAGGACTTGATGGTGGACCTATCAGGATGATGAAAGGACTATACAAGTGTTGTGAACTTGGATATCGTCAAAATGGCGCAAGCTAACTTAACTGACTTGTGTCAGATTCCAGGCAAGCCCCGGAGCATTCTAAGTCTCCTACCCTCTCTTTTTATAAAAGCACAAGAGTATAACTTTATATGATGCATTAGGTGATAGGAGTTGAATGAAACCGTTGGTGCATATATTCCTACCTTGTCCACTATATGAAACTACCTGAACCCTTACTAGTATAAGGAAGACGTTCTATGCTTAGCTATGCTTAGCTCGGTAGAAGCCAGGTGATTTCCTGTCACCTGCGAGAGATAGGTGGATACCTGATCACGGTTGGTTATATTTGCTATCGTGGAAATAACCTTGTGCTAATAATGAACTTGAGACCGGGCGGGATGACGATAGTGCAACAACAAGGCATGGAGGTCTTGGGTGTGAATCTATCCCCGTCTGTGTCGGTTAAGGACCGAATCGCTGTACGTCCTCGTGTCATGTTGAACGTATGCCTAACACTTAGTTGGCCGGATAAGTCGTTCCGACCGCGAAGCCTACGAGTGCAACTCAGGCCGGATACCCCGTTCTGTATGAGTGCGCACCCCGGTTGGTAGCAAGGATGTGCGGGGAGTCAATGGCGTAAGCCCAAGGTGTCAGGTTAGAGTCCTGCCTTGGCAGATTGGCGGTCCCTGGGGTGCGGCGCTGGACGGACCCGCGAATTGGTCCGGAGTTGTGCTAAAGGTGATCCGAGCTGCCCTCGCGAGGTATGCTTGGGTGAGTGCTAGGAATACCCCTCCAGCTGGATAGGAATCGATTCGAATCGCCGTCTCTCCCGGATAGTGAGAACTTGACTTGAGCAGCGGCAACGTAGAATTCACTAAATAAACTTAATGGTTATGATGATGATGATGGCTACATGATAAACCAGATATGGTTATTAATGTGATGCTTATTAATCAAGTGGTTGCTATAGAATAGGTGCAAAATCTAGCTGTGGTAGCTTAACTGAACTTGATGCTAAAATGTTGACTAAAAGGTTGAAAGTAAGGACTCATGATAGTAATGCTCTTTTTGGCAAAGATATGCTATCCAACCAACTCCACCAAATAGCCTTGTATATCCTTGAGAGTCTTTTATTTTCTCTCCTGTCGGGTAAGTCTAGCTGAGTACATTCAAGTACTCAGGGTTTATCCCACCTGTTGCAGGTGAAGTTTTCAGTCTGCTAAAGGTGGTGGCTAACCGCCGGTGGGCTCGGTGATTCTATATAGTGTTCTCATCTACATGCTTTTGTCAGAGGATGTCACTTATGCTAGCAATGTATTTGGAACTTATGTTATTGTAATCATTTGAAAGCTATGTTGTCTTCTAATCAATTTGGAAAATCCAAACTTGTACTATTATTTGTGAACTCTTTTGTAATATTATTTCCACTGCAAATCTCCATGTATGTGATGTGTATTTGCTTAATCATGCGATCTTGGTGTAAAGTTGATTTACCGAGGTCCTTCGTGACACTCGATAGACTACCGGGTTTATATAAGTGAGAGTATGCGCGTGTCAACGTGTTAAACGGGGACAGTCGTACTTGAACTTGTATAAATTGGGTGGTTCTGTCACACTTTACATTTTATTTGGATCAAAATCCCGGATGGGTACCAGATTGCAAGTTTGGAGAAGAGTTTAGGCTTGTGCTCAACCAGTCAGTTGTCCCTGTAGATTTGTAGCTTTCACCTGAAGAACGGAGTGCACTTCCGCTGTTTGCTATCTAAGGTTATATCTTTTAAAATTAAGTTCGTTGTATTTTGTGGCTATAAGTGAGATTTGACTTCCTGGGCTCACATATGGTGTGTATCTGGTTTTGTTCTTAAAATTGGGTGCTACAAAGTGGTATCAAAGTAATGCTGACTGTAGGACGCAAACCTAGATAGTAATGGTTGTTTTAGTCATCTTTGCTTCACTACATTCATGCTTACTACCTCGCCCTTGATATTTGATAAAATTCATATGCTTCTACCATCTAATTCTATTATAAAATTATTGCTTCTATTCTAACTACCTCTTGGTCTAATTCCATAGATGGTTCGTAACGAAAAGATTGCTCGCAGCAACTCTGGAAGACCATGCTTGACTCGGGGTATCTATGGCTTAACGGAACCAGAGTATGAAGAAGCTCGCCCTGTCCCATCAAGACATACTTGTTGGTGGAAGGAGTGTAACACCCCAGGTGTTTGTCAATTGCTAAGTACTATGTTTGAGCACAAACATGACAAGTTCAATGGTAATAAAGAGGTCAAAGTTAGTCTATGAAAGTAAGCTCTAACTTGGACTTGGACGATGCACCTTTACTTACATATAGGCCCTTGTTAAAAGGTATGCTTAGATAATGCTAGTGGAACCGTTTTCATGTGTCTCATATCCATCCCAATCTATGTTGGTCCCTGGAAAAGTTTGGTGAAGTTTGGAATCAAGAAGTCACATGAAATGATAAGTTATATCCTTGTTGAAATGGCTTTATTAAGGAAATAGAATCACGGGTCATCAACCAAACCTTCCAAACTTGCTCATATGACTCTAGATGAATTCTACAACAAAAGTCATGAAGGGTTCATGTTGAGCTTATGCAATGGAAATGCTTCAATTGGCCTAAAACCCTATTTCGAGCTTTATCAGGTTACTGCTTTGACCTAAGTGAAAGTTTGACTTCTATTGTAGTTATGAGGATTGACCTTAGCTTCTGTAAAGCAAATCTTGTCCAAGGGCCATGAACGAAATCAGCTTGCAAATAGTTCAAACAGAGGCTCAAAGTTCGAATCAGCTGCTGCTTTTTAGCCCTGAGAAATAATTCTAAGTCCCTAGAAGTACCGCAGTGAGTTACCATCTTTGTGACATTTTAGCATCCAAATTCATATGGTAACTCAATTGAATTCCTTAATATGATTTGGAGTACCCTTTTTTGTGGAAACAATGGATCAAGTATCATCAAATTTGGAGTTCATTTGGATGTTCAACAATAGCTCCCAAAACAGCAAAAGATTATTTTATCGCTAAACGGACGTGAACTCGTTGACATGCCGCATTCTCTTGTTTTTGTTAAGTAACTCAAGTTGGTCCAAAAACAAAAGTTGGGGAGAATTGTTTGGAGAAGATCATGCAAAAAGTTGCATCAAGTTTGACATGGTTTGGACCATCAATTCTTGGTTTTGCTAATCACCGTCAATACGTTGACACTCGTGACTTGGCATTTAATTATCTCTTAATGTGTTGATCTAATGGCCGAACACTCTTAATGAAAGTTGTAGAGCACGGCGAGATAAGCAAACTTTGTTTTTGATCCAAGGTCCAGTTCAGCCTAGAATGGCTCGAATCGGCGTCCCACCTTGGCTACTTTGTTGTCCGCCACGTGCTCGATGAAATGGCTACGTGGTCACCATGCAGCAGAGCTTGTCCCACCATGGGTGACATCTCCACCTCGCCCTTGCTGCTATCTGTTTCGTTGAGGACAGGCCAGAGAGTGCTCCTCACACACACCAGCACGCTCTGCATTGCCTCCCATCCTCCACTCGCCTTCTTCCCTCTCCAACTCTCTCCCATCCGTCGCCATGGCCGCCATCCTAGCAGAGCTCGCTGCTCCCTCTCCAGTGCCAGGAGCGGGCTGCAGCTCGCCACGGCCAGGCCGGCCATCCCCTCCCCGCTGCCCCTGCACACCATCTCCAGCACGTGCAAGGGCCGGTCTGCTTCCTTCTTGCCAGTCTGCTTCGTTCTGTTTGTGACACACGAAGACGAAGGACGTTGGGTTGAAATAGAGTAAACCTTAGGGTTTCAAATGCGAACCATAGACTCATATGAATAGTACTTATGGGCTGCGGGTTGATTTTTGAGAAAGCTCAGGGTCCCAGATGCAATATCTGTTTTCCTTTTCTTTTGTTTTTTCTGATTTTTGGTTGAACTTTGTTAGTTCATAGAAAATGCTAGAAAAGTCGTAAAATAGCAAATGTAAACTTTTTGGAATCCTCATGAAATTTTCTATCCAGTAGATCTATAATATTGCATGGTTTAGTTTGAAGTTTTAGCCGTAAAAATAGATTTATGCAGTTAGGTTTTAATTGCTTGCTATATTTGTCTTTTTCATAACTGCTGTAGTATTGGTCCAATAATTTTGAAACTATTGTGACATCCTTTTCATATGAGATTTGATGTCTGGTAAAAGTTTCATGAATTTAGGAATGATATATTAAGAGTTCTGAAAATAACAAATGCCCTGTGTTTTTTTGCTCTTATTCTGAGTGGATCGGCATGTTTGCATTGTTTGACACAGTTAAGTTGTGAATCATGCCTGGGTGAAAATATGTGAGTTGTATTACTTTTCATAAGCTTTCTAGAAATCTAAATACCATAATTCTTGGTTAAGCATATGTTTATTTATAGTGGTTTAAATTACTATTCCAGTTTCTGTGTAAACCCAGACAGGGTTGCGTTGTTTGTAATGTAAGACCTTTTAGTTGTAGATTTAGCTGTACATGTTTATAACAAAGTTGTTAAAAATTTAGTAATATCGCTAGAAAGTATATAACCATAATTTATGGACATGTGAAACTCAAGTTATAGCTGTGTAATGTGGCATGTCAGATTCTGTCTATGTTTTGGACAGAGATGTATTCATGGAATTAAATGACCTTGTTAATTGTGGATTCATATTTAGATGATAATAAGAAAGTTGTAGGTAACTTTATAATATTTCCAAAAAGATAAGAATCATGTTTTCTGGAGGTCTACAACTCCAGTTATGCTGCTTTGAATTGTCTATTAGTTTTCTGTTTGTAATTGTACCTCTACTGTTTGGGCAGCATGAGCAGTTTTATTTATGCAGTTAATTCCATGATATAAATGAAGTTTTCTGTGAAACTTGTATATAGAAAAGATGTAGATAACTTACTAATATATCTTGTTGTAATGTTTCATGTGATTTGGCTAAGTGGTTTGTGTGTTACAATTGTATAAAGTTCATCCTTTGAAACGCTTGTTCTCTGGAAATTCCTAGACCAGATTATATGGTCATGCATGTTTGACCTGGTTAACTTGTTAATCATGCTAATATGATTAAAGACGAATTGTAGATAATTCTATAATATTTCCAGAATGTCCTATTGCATAGTTTTTGGAGTTGTGTAACTCCAGTTATGATTTATTTACTGAGTTGTTGCATGTATGTCCAGAATTGCTGAAATACATGAATGCTTGATTGCTTTATTTTGTGTGATCTAAGTATGATTCATTTCTTTAATGGTGATTAAGTAATACACTTGTAACCTTGTTAAACATATGTCATGCTTTATATGCTTGCTCTCTATAGTTGGTTATGTAATGTTAGTTAAATAACTTAGATGTCTGTGTCTTGCATACTCTTATGTGATGCATCTTGTGTTGCTATTCTACATATTCATGCACTTGCATCTTGCATCTCATCTAGGTGTTCTAGATGAATCACGTGAATGTGTTGGTGTGGGAACAAACCCGAAGACGGTGTTGGGTGGACCCATCGTGAAGGTGGAAGGACTAAACAAGTGTTGTGACCTAAGATGTCACCAAGATGGAGCAACTAATTGAACTGACTCCGTGTTGATCCAGGCAAGCCCTGGAGCACTATAAGTCTCCTACTACTTTTGAATGCAATTGAGAATATATGTTATATATGTATTGTTGCGTATAGGAGTTGGGTGAAACCCTTGCTGCATATATCACTCCTTTTCCAGCAAATATACCTATAACCCTATGTAGATTCAAGATCGAATCTAAATGCTTAGCCATGCTTAAACCGGTAGAAGCTAGGTGATGTCCAGTCACCTGAGCCAAATAGGTGAATACCTAGATAAGTTGGATATATATGCTATCATGGAAATAACCAAGTGATGAGGATGGATAATTGGAGACCGGGCGGGACGATGATAGAGAAGCAACAAGGCATGGAGGTCTTGTTTGCCTACCTATCCCCGCCTGTTTCGATTAAGGACCGATTGTTGATGGCCCTCTTATCATATTGAATGCATGCCCCACACTTAGCTGGAAGGATAAGTCGTTCCGACCACGAAGCCTGAACACTATCTGTGCCGGGAATCGGCCCGATGTACGCGCTGTATTGGTGATGGTTGAGGAGAACAACGAGGGCGCGGCGCGCAACCTTGGTATACCTTGGATACCTCGGTCGTCGGAACGGTCCTCGGGTACGGGCGGTGCCTGTCGAACCCACGAATTAGTCCTAGATAGTGTAATATGGTGACCTGTAGCTCACTTGATCAGTGAGTGTGGTTTTGTGGGGAATAAAATCACCAGCTGGTTAGAAATCGATTTGAATCGCCATCGCTCCTAGACAGTGAGCACTTGACTTGATCTTCGTCATCGTAGTAATGTTTATGGAACACTTGGATGGTTATGGTATGATGATGATGTTGGAAATGCCACATCGATCATGGGTACTACTATTGTATCTTAAAAAAGTGATTGCTCTAGTACATGTGCTAATATAGATGACAGGTAATGATTATTAGCTTGAGCTAAATACCTGAAAAGTTACTTACCTGTAACCTAAGCTTTTTATGCAAAAAGTGTTGTGAAGCTAGCCCCACCAATAAACTTGCATACTCCTTGGTGTCATATTATTTCTGGTTTATGACGGGTAAGTCTAGCTGAGTACCATCTCGTACTCAGGGTTTATTCCCACTTGTTGCAGGTTGTGATGTATCATGGCTACTGCAAGATTTGGATGACTCCTACAATAATAGAGGAGTAATATCATGGGCATGATCCTTCTTAGTTACCTCATCTATGTTGGTTTTGTTGGAGTTGACCTGGATACTGGCATGTATTTGAAATGAGGGCAATATTAGTTTTAAATTACTTTGCTTCCGCTACATTTCAACTTAAGTTGTAATAACTATATTGAACTCTGATGTATATCAAACTACTTGTGAAATGGATGTAACATGTGACTTGTTATGTTGAATCACTATGATCTTGGCTTGTATGATGATTGGTTTGAAATCCCTCGTGATTTCACGGACTACCGGGTTTATGAGAGTTCGATTATGTTAAAGCAACTGCTTTGGCGGGAGTTTTTAATAGTTGATCTCTTATAAATTGGGCGGTTCTGTTACAGCTAGTATCAAAGCAAGGTTCAACATTAAACTTGTCATATGTGTATTTAAAACAAAAAGGTTAGTTTTTCAAAACCAGTTTTTGACAACTTATAGCTGTTCTATGTATAGGTGTGTTCAAATCTGAAAAAGTTTTACCTAAGTATGCCAGTGGTCATTTCCTTTATGCCCAAATAAGGACCTTTAGGTGGTTTATTTAAGTACTGACTTCGTGGTTTTTGCATAATATTTCTATTTTGTTGCTCATATTGCGTGCAATAGTATGAGTGCCATTTATTTGAATGGTAATTTATGGATCATTTTTCCTCTACGCCTCGGTAAGTGTGAGCTGTGAGAGCATGATCGGATACACCACCGATCTAGGGAAGTGCTTTTGGTACTGGATCTTGTGCACATTTTACATGTGCCTATGAAAAGGTACCACATGATGGGTGATTTCGTCCTTAGAGGCGATGCTGTCGCTAGGACGATGATGTGGGTAGTAGCACTACACATACGAGTATGGGGATACACGTGTGTGGAGCGCATAACTTTTAAATCTTGTACTGCATGTTTCATACTGTGTGAGGGCTGAAATGAATTTTCTGCAGGTACACTAACCACGAATGCGTAAATTGAATATTACGACTAGCTATATGGCGAGAGTGTACGTGTTATGCCACCGACATAGAACGTGATTGCCACCTCGCAATTTTGTGAGGACGAATAGGACGAAGCATGCATCATTATGATTGTTGTCTTATGTATAACTATGCTTCCCTCACCTTTGTTCTAACAACAAGTAACTTGTGAATGAATGTGCTGTTATCCAGCTTGTGTGAAGTTAGATGAAATGTTTTGCTCCATGTTGCTTGAATAGCTATAATTGAAGATAGGGTGTAATTAGCTTTGTTTTGCCCATGTTGTGGTCGATCTATGCACCCTGTCAGTATGATGCACATCTATAAGATGACTAGTCTTTTAAACATAAGTTAAAATTTGTTTTCACTACTGGAGAAGAAACATACACCTTTCTAGTAAAAGAAAGTAAAAGAAAAAACACTTTACCATCATGTTTTGTATGTTCATGTGTACTAGTGTTGCATTAGATGATTGCTTGATATCTACAATTTTTGTGCTTAGTAATGATTGTTGGAGATAGTGTGATTCATGTTCTCACATGTTTGCTTAAAACCATGATGCATGAGTGGATGTGTTGTTAACTAGGTAGTGTCATAGTTTTACCTTTTTGTCCTTAGTAAGCATGCAAGTGTTGAAGAGCCTTTGAACAGCACTCATGTCACTTTAATCTCATGGTTATATCCAAGTAGATTCCAATGATAAAGAGCTTGAGTTTGTGCATGGTTGTTAGATCTTGAATGTTGTGTATCCATTCCCTAATTTGATTCATGATCCCAAGCTTATCTCTCCTACATGCTTGCGTATGTCGTGGGTGTCTTACTCCTATGTATCAAGATCCGACCCTAAGAAGTCCTATCAGACTCTCTTCTCCTTGTCATCTTGATCGATCTAGTGCTACACTAATCGGTTGTTGCATGGATCTATAAAAATCTTTTCCTTGTAGATCATGTCATTGTTGTAGCAATGGAACCCCTAATCAGTGTATTGACTTCATCTTTTAAATCTCAATCGTTTTATCTCCAACTCTGTTGAGTCTCTTGATGTTTATCCGTCTTAATCTCATGTGATATATGTTCTCTAGTACTATGTTTGATCTTTAAATCACCTCCTTGTGGACCTCTAATCTCATGACTATCTCAGTTTGATACCCCTCTTCTGCATAGTGCTTGCTGCTATGCAACACAATTTTTTACCATGAGAGATTTCTTTTGGGTTGTATGTTTGATAATGGTGTCTTGGTTAATGATTGATGGTGCCGTGACGAAACCAAGAGCCCCTTGTGGCGGCCGACACATGGTTGTGCTGCTCGGCACGCGCTGGTATCATTGTTCCTAGCTATGCTCCATTATAGAACTACACCAATGTGTCATCTCATCATGAGTTTGTCCTCAATTATCTCTTTAGATCATATCAAAAGATTCTTACTTCACGCACAAGTGGGAGAACTTCCTATGATGTTACAAAGAGGATTACCTTTAAAGAACGGGTCACTGACATAAACATTAACAGACTGCAAGAGGTGGTATACAAGTGACACTATTTGACTATCCCTACAATAGCAATGATCGTTTAATGAGCAACATGGGTCATCCACGCCAAACCAAAAGGACACATGGCACATAATGTTGGACAAGTTATCTGTTGGACAAGCATCGATCATCACCATTGTGCTCATGATCTAGTTTTCCTAAGTCTCGATCTTTATGTGCATCATGGTCATACAGCTAAAGTCAACCATCTTTAGCATGAATCCTTATCTCCTGGTTTTGAAGGTGACCAATTGTTAAGCGTCAACCGCAATGGTTGTGGTTAAGAGTGGAGCTTTGGAAGTTTTAGTGCTGCAAGGCAATTGATGGTTGCTAGTAACAAGGCTAATCTTAAGCAAGATAATGATGGATTCACAGCCACGAAGGATATGTTTCATCAAATAGTGAATTAAACTTTGGAGTTGTGAGGTGTCTTGTCAGTCCGAAACAGTGCCGTTTCAGCACAGAATAAGTTTAGTATGTATATGTTCTGCTTACACAAATGGTGCCTATTTGAGCTAAATTTTTGTTAGAGGTTAGAAGACTCATGGATCTATACTTCTACCAAATTCCATGGGGATGTGAGTGATAATTGGTGAAATATGAACCAAAACCCAAAAAGGGGTAGAAATCTGCAATCTCCCTTTTGATATCGATCATCCTTCGTATAGAAAGTGGTGTTTGTTTTGGTGCCATGGATTACAGTATGTGCAGTGTTTTGCTGTATAGATAATGCTTATATGCTGAAATAAGATTCTTTATACCCATTTATGCTAGTGCGAGCCATAAACGTTTTGAAAGGTGTCAGTCAATAGATTTCCAATATCAGAGCTACCGACTGATCTTAAAAAGGAAACCTCAAAAGCAAAAGTAGTTCCACTGGATTGGTTTTGCTATGACACAAGTCAACCTAACTCTCATGCAACTGCATCATGAAGAAAGATTATGCTTAACCTACGTGGTGGTACACTATTTCTTTAGTGGTTGAACACTTGCAACTGTTGGTGACCTATAAGCCCCACTATCATCCTTCTTCAGTAGTGGTTATCCAATTCTTACATACAGATAAGTTGGCTATATATGCTATCATGGAAATAACCAAGTGATGAGGACAGATAATTGGAGACCGGGCGGGATGATGATGGAGAAGCAACAAGGCATGGAGGTCTTGGGTGCCTACCTATCCCCACCTGTGTCGATTAAGGACCGATCGTTGATGGCCCTCTTGTCATGTTGAACGCATGCCCCACACTTAGCTGGAATGATAAGTCGTTCAGACCGTGAAGCCTGAACACTATCCGAGCCGAGAATCGGCCCGATGTACGCGCTGTATTGGTGATGGTTGAGGAGAACAACGAGGGCGCGGCGCGCAACCTTGGTATACCTTGGATACCTCGGTCGTCGGAACGGTCCTCGGGTACGGGCGGTGCCTGTCGAACCCACGAATTAGTCCTAGATAGTGTAATATGGTGACCTGTAGCTCACTTGATCAGCGATGTGGTTTTGTGGGGAATAAAATCACCAGCTGGTTAGAAATTGATTTGAATCGCCATCGCTCCTAGACAGTGAGCACTTGACTTGAGCTTCATCATCGTAGTAATGTTTATGGAACACTTGGATGGTTATGGTATGATGATGATGTTGGAAATGCCACATCGAATATGAGTACTACTGTTGTATCTTAATCAAGTGATTGCTCTAGTACAGGTGCTAATATAGATGACAGGTAATGATTATTAACTTGAGCTAAATACCTGAAAAGTTACGTACCTGTAACCTAAGACTTTTATACAAAAAGTGTTGTGAAGCTAGACATGTTGACGGTCCTTAAGTATCAAATTTAATTAACAAATAAACAAAGAAAAGGATCCAAATGAAATCAACATCTAGACTTAGGGTTTTATCTGACAGAATTCCATGAGTTTTGGTGTTTGTCTATTTCTGCAGGGGGTTATCAGGAAATATGAAAGAAAGGCCCACACGTCGGGTTTACATAGAGATATTAACGTGCCGCGCAATTTTCTACCATCTAGAAGACTCCAGAAGCCACGGGAACGAACGGGAGGCCGATCGGGCCCGGGGGCAGGGCGCCCGCCCAAGTCCCTTGGGTGCCCGCCCAGCTACAGTAACCAATCAGCTTCAACTTCGCGGATCATGCTCCACCGACCTAATACTTCAAGGAAAATCTCACGATCAATGTCGGTTTGATCCGACGGCCCAGGTTCACTTGAGGGGACTATATAACCAGACCCCCTGGCCCCTGGAGGAGGCACCCCTTGATCATTATTCATTATTCATAGACAGAGCAAAAGCTAGGGTTTAGAGATGAGAGCTCTCCTCTCTTCTCTAAACTAGAGTAGATCTAGATAGTAGCAAGATGGAGAGCGAAGGAGGATTAGAGGAGAGGCCGGCCTGTCGGTTCTTCCTCCGGTTGTACTTCGTCATGATCAAGCTCTAATCAAGCTTGCTCATGGGATGACTATGGTAATCTACTTCTAATTCATTATGCAATTACTAATTATGTATGTTCTGGTTCACAACTCTTTTGAATACTTTAATCTATAGGACGCTATAGGTGAGAGTTGTAGTATAGGTGTAAGCGTGGTGCTTAGACCTAGATTACTTGTGGATATCCCCTGTCTAGCTGGATCGTGTGGTAGGCCGCGTAGGTGACAGTTACGTTGGTCCTCTGTAGTCCACCTCTCGTTAGCAGGACGGGTAGGGTTTATCGGCCTAAGGATAAGCATCCTTTGTGGTGTACTGTTATCACGTGGTTCGTCCTAGACATAGACATACCCCTTTGAAGTAGAGAAACCATAGTTATACTCTCTATTCTGCTACCATCGCCCATATACTAGAATTGCTCTACTCTCTATTCCCATATTATCACTCACTGTTATCTTACCTTTAATATTGTTCTTATTCGATTCTACCATCTTTCCTGTTTACACTTATCTATCTATCCTGGTTAAGTTAGAGCGTAGTTGGTTCTCCCGTTTCCCTGTGGATATGATAAAACCTTTAACCGGGTAAAAGCTTCAACGGTATCCGTGCGCTTGCGGATTATCTGTGTGCGTATAAATACCATAGTACACTCTAGTGCCATGTTGGGGATGACAACCTAGTATTCAAGTGGTGTTAGCAAGTGTCAACAAGCATTTTTGGTGCCGTTGCCGGGGAAACGGTTGTTGAGTTGACTACGAACTAGCTTAATCATTTTCTAAAAAATAATAAAAAAATATATTTTCCTTTTATCCTTTGCCTCATCTCTGCTAATCTTTCTTCATATCTAATCCTTGATCTCTGGTCTATCATGAATTCAAACATGTCTATCTATGAATTTCATAGACCTACGGGCACACATCTCGAACCACCAAAATCTTCAAAGCCTATCATAGCATCTAGTTTTGAGATAAACCCCGAATACATAGAATTTGTTCAAAAACAACCTTTCTCAGGAGAAGGTGAGGAAAACCCATACACACACCTAAGAGAGTTTTATCGAGTCTGTGACCTCCTTCGCATAGAAGGAATGTCCGATGAGACCCTCAAATGGAAGCTCTTTCCGTTCTCTTTAACGGGAAAAGCTAGACATTGGTACAAACTCAAAGTAGGGAGTGTTCATAGAGATTGGAAGGAGTTATATAGTAGTTTTCTTTCTAAATATTTTCCAATCTCCAAAGTGGCGGAACTTCGGCGTGAGATTATTTTTTTAGAAAACTGGAAGAAGAATCTCTTAGGAAATCATGGGACCGCTTTATTAACCTTACTCTCACTGGCTCAAAGCTTTCTATTCCAGAAGAAGTTCTTCTAATTCACTTTTTTGAGGGCCTTAGTAGGGAAAATAAGCAAACCTTGAATACAGCCTCTAGAGGATCCTTCTATCACCTACCTGCTAGTGAAGCTTGGAATTTGATTGATTTATTAAGTGGGAAGTCTCCTAGCTTTTATATCCCTGAGAAAGCGACAGAACCAGTTCCTAGACAAGAAGAAGAAGTTTCGATAGCCAGATCACAACCACTTCAATTCCAAACTTTAGCTATCGATCCTAAACCATCAATACCCCAAAATTCTCCAAGGGAGGAAGGAATTCCGACCTTAAATCTTTCAGATGCTGATGGTTTAGACTTCTGGTTCCATAAGAGACCTTCAAGTAGGGATAATTCAAATCCCTGCAATAATGGTTCTCTTAGAGAATGTCCTGGTTCCTGTTATGAAGAAGTTGAGGATGACATATCAAGTGAAGGAGAGCTAAACTATATAGAAAATTCTATCTGCTCCCCTTCCATGTTCACAAATTCTAAATCCATCCTTTACCTTAGAGACCCCTCTTATCCCTCTCCTTTTATGTCTCATGATGATCCTAAAAATCCATCAAGACTATCAAACCATAGGAGTCATAAAGACCATGAGGATGACATGTCAAGTAATGTCATAGAAGGAGAGCTAAGCCATGTAGAAAATCCTAACACCTCCCCTGTCTTGATCACAAGTTCTAAATGGCTAGAATGTGTAGAATGGATGGATAAGGAAGAAGCCTTAATGGATTCTGACTTTGGCTTAATTTCAAATGGTGAGTTCTTGACTCCCTTTGAAAATGAGATTCATCTAACTACAGAAGAGGACATAGGTGAGACCAATTCAGGAGAAACTCCAAACATTCAGATTGGAGACGAAGATAACATTAATGAGCATGGAATTTATTTCATAGCCACTTCATTTACTCCATGCTCATATGCAACATCTTCCCAATCTATTGGTCTCTCCAACATCCCCACATTTGAGATCTCCAACCCCCTCTTCCTTTCTATTTATAAAAACTTTAAAAGGGCGGTTGTCGATGCATATGTCTACAATAAATATTGCAGATCTCGTTGAGTTGATCTTGATATAGGTCAGCGTTGGAAGGGAAACCACTTCGCTGACATAAATTGATGGTTTCCCAAGAACAAGCTTAGTGTCCTAAAATAAGCACTGATCAGATCATAACATGAGCTTTTAATCATTTACAACATTACCTTGTGTATTGAGCATATAAAGATAATTGTGAAAATATTCCTTTGGGTATTCTTGTCACTAACCTTTCCAGGATTGGAACAAGAAGATCAGATGAATGACAAGCAAGTACAAGGTATGTCCAACCAATCATCATGCAACACTAAATTAAATTCATCCAAACTTGAATTCTGTAGAATTCAAGCTTGGGGGAGTACTTTACATAAAAACATCCTTTGCCATGTTGCTATGTTGGTTGTCTCTACATTTAAGACATGCTCAAATTGTTAAATACTAATCACACTACTTCATCTCCACTTGAGTAGATCTCTATAAATGCTGTCATGTTACCTTTGTCTATTTACTAGTAAGTGTTAGTTTGGAAGTACTGCACATAATTCTATTGGCTTTTAAATTAAGCATGGTGCTTAGGTTAAACAGCCTTCCTTAATCTGATTAGACATGGAGTCTAGTTCGGTTATTGAACTAAAAACTGCTTGTGTAGACATTGGTATATTTTTGTCGGACTAACCCCTGCAGAAAAACTTTCAATATCGATTTGGGAAGTCCTGAGATAAACTCACATCAGAGACGAAGAGAGTGACACATGAAGTTTAACAATTTGCACAAGAAGGACATAGCTCATTCATCATAGAGATATGATCCATGGAGGGTGCCACAAACACGATGCACAACCGCTAAGAAAGGAAAGCTTCCACAAGGTGATATTGTACCATCACTCTTCAAGCAAGGTAATATCTTAAGGTACTTGACTATCACTTTTATAAGCTTCTCCTTGGTTCTAGCATTCATATAAATAAAAGAGACAAACATGTATGATTTACAACTCTAGATTAACCAACCCAACTGATTCAACATGTTTAGTCCTTTAATCCTTGTTCTTAGTACTACCTCCATGATCCCACACTCCTAATCATATGAGCTAAAATGTTACACATTCAATCTTTGAGAGATATAAAGAAAAAGACATATACATAGATAGATTATCTTTCCATAAGGTTGAGCGATCTGATCTGACAAATGTTATAAGTGCTACACTCATGAACTTTTCATCCATCAACTTTGTCTTGCTCACTATGCTTAGGGTTAGAGAAGAACAAATACACTTTAGGTTCTGTTGGTGTTTTCCACCAACAGGACCCATGCACTTGATCTCTGCCTTGTCTCTATGAGCAGGTACACTTTGAGCAAAACACGGAGGAGTTTTATAACTCTCAGACTCTACCAAGTGAAGGACCTGGATCTACGAGCACAAACACACTGAGCAGGTTACTGCCAACGCTGCACTTTGAACTGCTGGGCAAACGAAGAGGTGCAGACGTCAAGGTCCGCACCTGAATCAAATGACGCACCTGAAGAATGAACACGGTGAGAAGTCTTGTTAAGAAGACTTAAAACATTGAACCCTCGCCGAAAGGTAAGATCGATAGTTATCCATATTTATCCTTTCTACATTCCCTTTTCCCTTGAATTATTTACTTTCCTTAAATAGATTATTAGTTAATCATGCTATCTTGAAAAGAAAATAAAAATGTTAAAAAAATACTAAGCCCCATATGAGTATACGAGTGGCATAAAACCCATAAGTACCTTCACTGTGGTGGCATAAAAATAAAATAAATATTTCTTTTCTGCTTTATAAAATAAAAATAAAAAAACAGGGAGTAATATTTATTGAGGAAGCTCAACATGATGAAGGCTAGATATTTATGCTAACACTTAATTAGTTCCACAAGCTTTGTTGTCTATTTGAGCTCCATAGAATTTAAGAATCAAGAAGACTAGCAGACGGAGGACATTCTAATCGCTGTCAGAATGCTGCTGACTTCCAAATACACCTCTGCCACCTGCTAGCTACATCAAGAGAAATTACGTCAAAATTCAGCTTGGGGGAGAGCACCCCCATTTATCTCGCTAAGTATTTCTACCTATCTTTATACTTATATTATATTAGAATATTAAAATACATAAACTATGAAAAACCAAATAAAGATTTTGTGCTTATATATATATCTTTTGCTTAATGTGTTTAATAAATAAATAAAGTGGCTATGCTAATCTGAATCTTAATAATAAAACTCTAGCATGGATATGATGAATAGTTGCTCTGCCTAATTTGCACATTTGAAGTTCTCTCTCAAGTTTAGACATAACTGTTATAATTTAAAGCTTGCTCTAGATCTAAACTTGTGGGATGAAAACTTGATGTGAAATCTAAGTTGTTAACGGATATGATATGGGAAGGTTGAGCTGCTGTTTATCTGTTCCTAGAGATGCTAGAATTCTGGAGAATTTTATCTTTGAAAAATCTTTAAAATATTGCATGATGAGTTCCTGTATGATGAGAGTTTAAATTCCTACCACAGCCATATATACATGCTTGCTAGACTTTGAGCCACACATTTATTATTTACTGCTTATGAGCATTGAGTGTGGTCAAGCTGTGTAGAACCTTAGGAGCTTGTCATGTGGTTAAATCAAGGTTTCACTTGCACGTTCACTCATATATGCTACTTCTACTCTGGAAGTACCATCCACATATATCCATCCATGTCCATCTCCAGAACCACCCAAAAATATTCTACTCCTAATCCGGGAGAGAATAGCCAAAAATATTTCTGTTTTCCATTGTGAAATAAATACTCAAGTTATCTTGCTACTACCACTTGCTATATTATCTCAAGAGATGAGTGCTCTGAAAAAAAGAAAAGAGAAGAAAAAAAATAATAAACGAGGAAATAAAAAGGGGCAAGTGCTCGGAACCTCGAAAAAAAAAGAAAAAGTGAGACGAGAGGTAAAAATGGACAAGTGTCCGATAGTAGAATTAGGGGTACAAGATACCCACCTGAGAGGAAAGAAAAAAAGAAGAGCATCTCATTCTCCTCATAAAGTTTCAAAAAGCAAGGAAGTAGAATTTGACTTCCACCAAAAGAGCAAAAGTAGAATTTGACTTCCACCATTGTTATCACCATCATCACCATACACGATTCATTCGCCACACATGCACATCTTGATTTGACTTATTGACTTGTTTCTCTGGATCCATGGTTTGACTATGCAATAAATGTCTTGTAAGTATGTATTAGCTGTCTCCCACCTATGAGCTCCAGATATTAAAGCCTTATTAGAGTAGGGTGAGAGAGAAGGCAATGTCACTATGCCTTATACCACAAATACCACATATCTTGAGAGAAGGCATATACCATCATTGCCTTGGTAAGGATCCAGAAATACCACAAAAGAGAGATTTAGAGAGTCATACAAGGAATCTCTGAGTTTTATTTGAAAATCTGCAAAAAACTCCAGAGCTATAGCTGATCAAGAATAAGAGACATGGCACTTGGCTAGACTGTTCTATCTTTTAACTACTCAAGACAGAAATGACGGTTACAAGTCCCATGGTGAAAGGTAAAGTAAGTAAGTTTTAGTTCTTGACAGTTTACTCTAACTCAGAGATGAGATCTTATTTAAAAGCATGTGTACCATCAAATATTTAAGATATTGCAACAACTTTTGATCCGTTGCTGAGTCTATCCTTGCTCAGGGACGAGCAAGAGGTAAGCTTGGGGGAGTTTGTTGACGGTCCTTAAGTATCAAATTTAATTAACAAATAAACAAAGAAAAGGATCCAAATGAAATCAACATCTAGACTTAGGGTTTTATCTGACAGAATTCCATGAGTTTTGGTGTTTGTCTATTTCTGCAGGGGGTTATCAGGAAATATGAAAGAAAGGCCCACACGTCGGGTTTACATAGAGATATTAACGTGCCGCGCAATTTTCTACCATCTAGAAGACTCCAGAAGCCACGGGAACGAACGGGAGGCCGATCGGGCCCGGGGGCAGGGCGCCCGCCCAAGTCCCTTGGGTGCCCGCCTAGCTACAGTAACCAATCAGCGTCAACTTCGCGGATCATGCTCCACCGACCTAATACTTCAAGGAAAATCTCACGATCAATGTCGGTTTGATCCGACGGCCCAGGTTCACTTGAGGGGACTATATAACCAGACCCCCTGGCCCCTGGAGGAGGCACCCCTTGATCATTATTCATTATTCATAGACAGATCAAAAGCTAGGGTTTAGAGATGAGAGCTCTCCTCTCTTCTCTAAACTAGAGTAGATCTAGATAGTAGCAAGATGGAGAGCGAAGGAGGATTAGAGGAGAGGCCGGCCTGTCGGTTCTTCCTCCGGTTGTACTTCGTCATGATCAAGCTCTAATCAAGCTTGCTCATGGGATGACTATGGTAATCTACTTCTAATTCATTATGCAATTACTAATTATGTATGTTCTGGTTCACAACTCTTTTGAGTACTTTAATCTATAGGACGCTATAGGTGAGAGTTGTAGTATAGGTGTAAGCGTGGTCCTTAGACCTAGATTACTTGTGGATATCCCCTGTCTAGCTGGATCGTGTGGTAGGCCGCGTAGGTGACAGTTACGTTGGTCCTCTGTAGTCCACCTCTCGTTAGCAAGACGGGTAGGGTTTATCGGCCTAAGGATAAGCATCCTTTGTGGTGTACTGTTATCACGTGGTTCGTCCTAGACATAGACATACCCCTTTGAAGTAGAGAAACCATAGTTATACTCTCTATTCTGCTACCATCGCCCATATACTAGAATTGCTCTACTCTCTATTCCCATATTATCACTCACTGTTATCTTACCTTTAATATTGTTCTTATTCGATTCTACCATCTTTCCTATTTACACTTATCTATCTATCCTGGTTAAGTTAGAGCGTAGTTGGTTCTCCCGTTTCCCTGTGGATACGATAAAACCTTTAACCGGGTAAAAGCTTCAACGGTATCCGTGCGCTTGCGGATTATCTGTGTGCGTATAAATACCATAGTACACTCTAGTGCCATGCTGGGGATGACAACCTAGTATTCAAGTGGTGTTAGCAAGTGTCAACAAGACCCACCAATAAAGCCTTGCATACTCCTTGGTGTCATATTATTTCTTGTTTATGACGGGTAAGTCTAGCTAAGTACCCTCTCATACTCAGGGTTTATTCCCACTTGTTGCAGGTTGTGATGTATCATGGCTACTGCAAGATTTGGATGACTCCTACCATAATAGAGGAGTAAGATCATGGGCATGATCCTTCTTAGTTACCTCATCTATGTAGCTTTTGTTGAAGTTGACCTAGATACTGGCATGTATCTAAAATGAGAGCAATATTAGTTTGAAATTACTTTGCTTCCACTACTTTTTGACTCAAGTTGTAATAACTATATTGAACTCCGATGTATATCAAACTACTTATGAAATCGATGTAACATTTGACTTGTTATGTTGAATCACTACGATCTTGGCTTGTATGATGGTTGGTTTGAAATCCCTCGTGATTTCACGGACTACCAGGTTTATGAGAGTTCGATTATGTTAAAGCAACTGCTTTGGCGGGAGTTTTTCATAGTTGATCTCTTGTAAATTGGTTGTTCTGTTACAAGGAGTACTTTACTACATCCTTTAGTGGCAAAGATTTCTTTCACCCTCGGCTTGTGCGTATGCTACAAGACCACTATCCTGAGCAGCAAGCCAAAGTGGAATATAAATGCACTAAGTGGACTCACCCTAAGTATGAGAGCCACTGGAGCACAGAAGCACACATCACAAGGTGGAATGAGTTTACTAGTTCACGTGTGGTGGAATTAATTCACTCGTCTCTTGCTGATCGCTTCAGTAAGCATGCTAGCATATCAGATGCTGCCCATCAAGCTCTTTTGGCATATCATGGAAAGCACTACAAAGATAGGAAGAATGACAAACAAAAGTATCTGCCTCGTCGTCCACCAGGCACTTTGCAATGTGTGATGGCTGACCCTTATTTGGAGCAGAATGAACAACTAAAGGAGATGGCTATGACTATCCAAGTCATGCATCAAAAGTTGGAAGATAGTCAACTGGAATTGACAGAAGTAAGGCAAGACTATGAGGAAGCCCTTGAAGAGATTGATGAGTGAAGAAGTCATGGTGGATTACCTAAGATCAATGAGGTGGAGGACATACCTCGCTTAACTCCACACAAGAGATGCTACCCTGGATGCCGCTGTAGTTACACAGTGTTTAAGAAGTAGGAATTCCCCCTTTGTAATAAACGTTAGTGGCAAAAGTTGAGTTTAGTCAAATATGTGTGCTTTGTGAATCCTTAATGTTTGATTGGTTTGTCTTAGTGTTTATGTTTGAGTTGGATTTTTGTAATGAGTGCAATGATCTTGTGGGTTTCTCCACAATTTCATTTAGTTTATAGGCCTAAGGTATAAGGATTAATGAAATAAATAGTTGGGTTTTGGTTTTCTCTCTTAAGGTTATCCTGCTTCTGGAGTATCCCATCTTTATCGGGCTATAACTCTCTTCTAGGATGACCAAAAATCATGTGAAAATTCTGGGTGATAGTAGACTTCAAGATCCTTCTCTGACCGGAAGAATCACCCTCATAGCTATTGTGGTTTGGAAATTACGAAAATCACAAGTTGGTATAGTTGAGCTGTCAGGAATCTGGACCAGTTTAGTTGCCTACTTCTATAATAAAGTTGTAGATCATTTGATAAGATTTCCAACGATGCAAACTGTAACTTTATCGGATTAATAGGACTTGAGTTATGACAACTACAAGTAGATGCTTCTGCACAGTTTCAAAATCTGGACGGTTCTGGTTTGTTCCAATTTTTCAGCCAACTAAAGTTGTGGAGGACTTCATAAGCTTTTCAACCATGTAAGACTCGTCCTCATATGATCTAAGCAGCTCGAGATATGACTTCTGCAAGTTGCTGCATCGATGCTGAGACATCGTCGGGATGGATAAAATGTTTTGCTGTTTTATCTAAGTTTAAACATATAAACTAAGGAAGTCTTCTATATGAAAGTTGTAGGGAATTTGATATGGTTTCAAATGCTACAAGCTATGATTCCATTGGATTAACAGAAAAAGAGTTATGCCTATTTTACAGCACCAGTGTGTTTCAATTTGTGAGAAAAGTTCATTGGGATGTCAGAAGCTCTAAATGCTAATTAACTTGTCTAGAAGAAGTGCAAGCTACCTCTTTTGTGTCCCCTAGTTTACCTTTTCTAAGGGGGGTAGCCTAATCAAAGGAGTTACAAGGAGAAGTATTGGTTAATGTTGGACCATCGATAAAGACCTCAAGTGTTTGGTAAAATTGGTTTTGATACAAGAAATTGTTCCATTGAAGTGTGCTAATATGGATGGAGATATAGGTCATTGCTAGTACTCATAGCTTGGAAGTGGTGCTTATGAGAATCAAGTGACACCAAAGTCTACAAAGTTATATACGATGTGGGAATAAAGCAACTCAACTAAGATAAAGGTACCAATAGTTGGAACTTAGTGATGACACCAACCCTAGATTAAGAGACTGGGTATGACAAATTTAAAAGACTATGTTATGTAGCGAATATGAGAGCTAGTTCATAATGTCCCCCGACCTATCTCATCTGAGGGGGGTAGTACCTTGGTATTATAGGTTAATGCTTTTTCAATTTATCAAGAAGTGAGAGTTGTCTCTAGGAGAAATCCCATGGTTATAATCATCTATCCTGGCTCAAGTTAGTGAAATTGGTCACTTAATGACATAGGAAGGAGATATTGTACATCTACAGATGATTGTATGAAGACTCGAAATATCTCAATATCACACTAGGCATGACAAGTATGATCTAGTTGGTGGAAGTTCCCATCTAGGAGTTGTCATCTTTAATGGTGGACTTAATAAAGTGAAAGATGCAAGAGTTGGAAACCACCAAAGGATGTAGAGTTTCATGGAAATAGCAAGATGCTATCATAGGTTTGTTGGAGGCATTGTAACCTTGGCATAATAGTGACTAAGAGATTGATTTGGAATAATAAGATTTTATTAGTGGTTCATTGAAGGTGTTATAGAGATCAACATATGGAGTTCTTCTATTCCATCAAGACCCTAGATGTGCTCCATACAAGAAAAGTAGTGGCTTGTGCATAAGTCAACTAAGTGGGTTGGATTAACTGACATGTGATGTGTAGGTATCCATAGTGGAACATGGAGATACTGTCTTCTTGGGTTTAAAGAGTGGTATCTACGTAGAATGTAAGAATCTAAAGGGCATCTTTAGGAAGTTGGAATGGAGCTGGCCACATCATAGATGGAGTTGAGTGTGGAACTAGAGTGGTGTCACTAATACTGCCAAGTGAGCGCTATTAGTTACTCACTTGGGAACAAGAGGAACTGCAAGATTAATCAAGAGTTATGTGAGAAGACTCAAAAGCTATGTGTAAGAGTGGAGCAACTTAACCTGAGTATAATCGTCAATGTTATGAAACTGGTATTATGAAGGGTCAGTTACAGGATGAGAAGTTGAAAGAGATAGCTAAGAAAAATGGTAATTAGTATGGTATTGGGAGTTCAAATGGACGAAGATGGTACACTATGGTTTAATGGAAAAAAATTAGGTGAGACTAAGGAAAGAGCTATAAGAGAGTCAGTTCTGCGTGAAACACCAGAATCTGTTTATTTCCCCTGGTAGTACTAAGATGTACCTTGACTTGAAAAAGAAGTACTTGAAAAAGAAAGTACTAAGATGCACGACAGGCGTTTGATCAAACCGACTTCACATAGGGCTAAGATTGATCCTCAAGGGTGGTGGAAGAACATTCTAGAAGGGGGGAGGGTTTCCCACATAGGAGGCTGGCCGGCCTGGCAAGTGGGGCCGGTCGGCCCCACCTAGAGGTGGCCCTGCCTCCCCTTTGCTCTAGTGTCTTCTAGATCCTTCTAGAGTAGTTTGGCGTATTCTTGAGTTGCGGATAATTCTGTGGTGTATATTTGTAGTTATGTCCCATTTTTAGTGTTTTCTGGTTCAGTCCCTAAAAACTGATAAATCACCAAAACTCATGGAAATTGTTAGATAAACCCCTAGCCTTCTAGGTATTGATGTATGTTTCAAGCCTTCTGATATATAAAATGTTGACGCTATCCAGCATCAACATGTATCATCTGGGATTGAGATTATTTCTTCATCAATGTATTCATCCAGAGAGAATAGAAAATGGGGTGAAGAAGGTTGTTCCTGTATAAGAATAAGCAAATTTGTGCTTATCAGAAGTTATAACCATTAAGAGTAAATGTTTTGACATACCTGATCCACTGAGACTATATCAAGACTGGGAATAGCTGATGAGGTTGCTTCAAGGAGTTGAAGAGCTAAGTTTATAAAAATAAGTTAGTATGTTTGAGAAAACAAAAGGATTTGTCGTATTGGCTATGATTTATTTTACCTGAAGAGATTTATAGAGTGATATCTAGGATAGGGTTGATGTCATCATCACTGCTAGAAAAAGATAGACCTACCAGAGGGTCGGAATGTTCAGGTTCCCTTTCATCATCAGGCTTCTGAGCAGCATCCTAGAAAAGATTAAAAGTTAGTTGATGCGTGGTTATGATACATGGTTATGAGATGGAAGAAAGTTACCTCAATGTCTGCATCAACTAAGGATTTAAGCTGTTTAGAAGAAGTGACTTTAATCTTCTTTGAGGTTGTTTTCTGGGAAACAACTAGTTGCTTCCTTTTGAGTTTAGCAATCGGCTGATCATCTGGGAGATTTGATGTTGGCTTCTTCATTAGGGTCTTCAAAGAGGGTGCATCCCAGCCCAATCTACGATCAGGGCACCATTTGTCATAATTCACTAGTGGGGGAATTAAGACAATGAGATCCTGTAAAAGATAAAATTATATAGATATCATGGAGTATGAAGTTCTAAAATAGAATATAATAGATTGTACGTTAGGATTTCCTTGAAAGTCTAGGTCTAAGGAGGAGCAATAGATAGCTACTGGTCCACTGAAGATGTGCTAGCTGCACTCTTGCCACAAGTGATGAAATGCTAAGGAAGTAAAAGGAACACATTCCAATCCACTAATAGCTTCTAGCAATAGAGATTGTTCAAAATGAAGAATTCTATTATACTCTATTGAGTTGTTGATGGTTTCCCTCGGCTTCACCTTATCAGCAAAGAATAGAGCCAGGGGCAACTGGCCAAAACCCATCTGTCTAGCTACCATTGAAGGCAGTAGAACTCATAAGAAGTTGGAGGTTTCTCCCTGCCATGCCTAGTTTCAACTGGTAGTAGACTCGGCCTCACCAGATGACTTAGGATTTTGAATTCCTCAGGATCAATGTTGATGGTTTCAAATCTGAACAATGCTGGGAGTACAAATTCTGGGTGTCTGGGTACACAAACCACTCTAAAGCTACCTCTAGAGAATTTTTATAGAAAAGCTTGAAGAAGTCAGTAGTCGATCCGTTAATGGTAATTGTCGATGCTGCTTCACCAAAAGACATACATCGGCGAAATTTTTGACATTTGGAAAGTTGCTCTTCCTACTCTTCTAAGTATTCTAAAGAAGGGAAAGATAGATTAATCAATTCTGGAGCGACCAGCTTGTGGAGATGTAAGTTGAGACACAACTACAAAAACCACCAAGGACCTGTGATTGTTGGGACAACCTCACTTTTCATTAGATATTGAGAGACTCTGTTCAAGGGGTTGTACAAGGCTCTAAGAAGAATTTTGCCAAGTGGAATTTCAGACTTGACTACTACCTTCTCTACTAGGACAAGGTAATTAGATGTTGAAGCATAGGTGTCAGTGTCTGGACACATGATCCAGGCACTCACGAGTAACAAGTCTGCGTGCCCCTAAACCTAGATGGTGATGCAAGAAGAACACAAGGAATTTATACTGGTTTGGGCCAACACTACCCTACGTCCAATGTGGGGGTCGGATCCTGTATTATCTTGCACCTAAAGTGCTTGTAGTAGGGGGTACAAGCTAGTTGTGAGAGAGGGAAGTAGTCATAGGTCTCGACTTTGTGGGTGGCAGAGTGCTCGAGTGAGTTATATGGAGTGTTGTGATTTGTGGGTTGGTTGTGTTAGACTTGTTCGATCTGCCTCTAGACGGTGCCCTACCTCCCCTTTTATAGCCTCAAGGGGATGTGGGTTTTACATGTGTAAATCTTAGTTTCTACTCCTAGTACCCATAGGGATTACAACATTGGAACTGTAGTTGCTAGTCATCGTGTCCTTGAGGTAATGTGTAACACCCCAAAATTTGCAAGTTTCCAAAATAGGAGAAATTGTTTTAATTGTGTATTTTTGTGCCCATGAAATATAGGAAAAATAATATTTTTCTTTAAATTAAAATTTACCATAGGAGTTAACAACTTGTTTGAGCATGCATGTCTTTGCATTTGATTTATTGTGATGAGTGGATTTGACTAAAGTATGAAAGGAATTCAAATTTGGTTTTGAAATGTTTTGAAATATGTTTTGTTTTTAAAAGAAAAGGGAAACAGAAAATAAAAAGGGAAATCCTCACCTCTCTCTGGTTTTCGGCCCAAGCGCCTTTCTCTCTGGCCCAAGCGGCAGCCCAGGCCCACTCCCAATCTTTCCCCTTGGCCCAGCGCCCGCAGTGAGCCGCGGCCCAGTCAACCCGCCAGCACCCCTTCCCTCTCTTCTTTTCACTGACGAGTGGGCCCTCTGACCTTAACTCATCGCCAAGTGGAACCCTCTAGTCAGCCGCATCCCCTACCTCTAGCCGTGGGGAGACCGAACTCTGTCCCCAAATTCCTTGCGCTCGGCGTGTAGCGTGTTGGGTATTCTTAACATCATTACCAAAAGTAGACTTAGTTTTCTAATTCTGATAACGGTGCCAAAAATGCCAAACCTATCCCTCAAACCACTTAAGCCAAGTTATCATTCCCAGCATGACATGAGAGATGCGGTATTGAAATATGCAATTGCTCATCTAAATAAATAATGAATGGGATCTGCAAGTGCACAGATTAATACCGATGTAGCATTTTAACCGGGAAGTATTCCAGGTATCGTTATTCATATTTTTACCACTGGAAAGGGATTAGTAACCATCAATGTTGATTATAGAATAGAATATGAGATTGAGTATCTATCATTGCATGTATAATTGAGAACATTACAGGGATAAGTGTCACATAAAAGATATCTGAAGTAATTAATAGTGACAAAGATAATTAATCTGATTATCATAACTTAGCCACATAATAAATATGATAAGCACCTCAATTAGATATTCTAGCAAGTCATTAGCATGGTATTAGAACGAACTACAAGAATATTTCCTATGTTATTCTCAACTATACAGTCTAGCATTATCATAGTAGTGCAATTATACTTAGCATTCATTGCGAGACAAGACTACGCCCATGCATAGTGATATTATCAAGGTAAATGAGAAACATAGCAATCACTCCCCTGTAATAATATTGCTCTGCCAGCCCAATACACGAGAGGGGGACTATATAAGAATCAATGAAGCTGTCACTATCACGAACTACCCCGCGATCTGGCATATTGGGTACAATCGCAGATAAATACGGTATAAGAACCACGCCTACACAATATCTATCATTTACCCATGGATCCGATGGATAAACGCTATACGATCCTAAACATGTATATAGATCCAATCTAACTAAGCCAAGTATATAACTATGATAAACTAAGAACAATACAATCTTGAATATAAACAAGTAGAGCAAAGTCATAAGCAATATATTGAAGTAGAACAAAGTCATATTCATAATATTGAAGAACATAGATGAACAATTAGAAGAACAATTAGTGAATTACCAAGAATCCTCTTGATAGATCCGAAAACCAATCGAAGATTGACTCCTTCTAGTTCTAATCCTATATGCTAATCTAGATGTCTAATTGATGTGGTGGCTCTAGGCTTGATCAGAGGCTTCTTCTCCCTTAAGGAATAATGAATTAGGGTTGAGAGGCTCTCTCCTCCAGGGGCTAGGGGGTCTGGTTTTATAGTCCCTCCAAGTGAATATGGGCCGTCGGATCAAACCGACATTGATTGAACGGTTATCCTTGATCCTTTAGGTTGGTGGAGCGTAATCCTGAAAGAGAGTTCTGATTAGACTCTGAAGGGTGGCGGGCGCCCAGGGCCAGGCCCCGTTCGGCCTCTGCTTCGTTCTCGTGGCTTCTGGAGTCTTCTAGATGTAAGATAATTGCGCGGCACGTTGATATCTCTATGTAATCTCGACGTGTGGGCCTTTCTTCTGTATTTCCTGATAACCCCCTGCAGAAATAGACAAACACCAAAACTCATGGAATTCTATCAGATAAAACCCTAAGTCTGGATGTTGATTTCATTTGGATCCTTTTCTTTGTTTATTTGATAATTAAATTTGATACTTAAGGACCATCAACAAACTCCCCCAAGCTTACCTCTTGCTTGTCCGTGAGCAAGGATAGACTCAGCGATGGATGAGAAGTTGCTGTAATATCTTTAAAAATTGACGGTACACATGCTTTTAAATAAGGTCTCATCTGTGAGTTAGATTAAACTGTCAAGACTTAAAACTTACTTACTTTACCTTTCACCATGGGACTTGTAACCGTCACTTCTGTCTTGAGTAGTTAAAAGATAGAACAGTCTAGTCAAGTGTCATGTCTCTTATTCTTGATCAGCTATAGCTCTGGAGTTTTTTACAGATTTTCAAATAAAACTCAGAGATTCCTTGTATGACTCTCTTAGATCTCTCTTTTGTGGTATTTCTGGATCCTTACCAAGGCAGTGATGTTATATGCCTTCTCTCTCACCCTATTCTAATAAGGCTTTGATATCTGGAACTCATAGGTGGGAGATAAAGTATACATACTTACAAGACATTTATTGCATAGTCAAACCATGGATCCAAAGAAACAAGTCAATAAGTCGAATCAAGATGTGCATGTGTGGCGAATGAATGGTATATGGTGATGATGGTGATAACAATGGAGAAAGTCTAATTCTACTTTTGCTCTTTTGAGAGGATACATACCTTCCTTGCTCTTTGAAACTTTTTAAGGAGAATGAGATGCTCTATCTTTTCTTTTTCTTTCCTCTCAGGTGGGTATCTTGTACCCCTAATTCTACTGTCGGACACTTGTCCATTTTTACCTCTCGTCTCACTTTTTCTTTTCTTTCGAGGTTCTGGGCACTTGCCCCTTTTTATTTCCTCGTATCTCTTTTCTTTTTTTAGAGCACTCATCTCATGAGATAATATAGCAAGTGGTAGTAACCAAGATAACTTGAGCATTTATTTCACAGGGAAAAATAGAAATATATTTGACTATTCTCTCCTGGATAGGAGTAGAATATTTTTGGGTGGTTCTGGAGATAGAAATGGGTGGATATATGTGGATGCGTACTTCCAGAGTAGAAGCAGCATGTGTGAGTGAACGTGTAAGTGAATCTTGATTTAACCACATGACAAGCTCCTAAGGGTCTACACAGCTTGACCACACTCAATGCTCATAAGCAGTAAAAAGTATATGTGTGGCTCAAAGTCTAGCAAGCATGTATATATGGCTGTGGTAGGAATTTAAACTCTCATCATACAGGAACTCATCATGTATTATTTTAAAGATTTTTCAAAGATAAAATTCTCCACAATTCTAGCATCTCTAGGAACAGATAAACAGCAGCTCAACCTTCCCATATCATATCCGTTAACAACTTAGACTTCAGATCAAGTTTTCTTCCCACAAGTTTAGGTTTCGAGCAAGCTTTAAATTATAATAGTTATGTCTAAACTTGAGAGAAAACTCAAATTCAAACATTAGGCAGAGCAACTATTCATCATATCCATGCTAGAGTTTTATTATTAAGATTCAGTTTAGTATAGCCACTTTATTTATTTATTAAACACACTAAGCAAAAGATATATATATATATATATATAAGCACAAAATCTTTATTTGGTTTTCCATAGTTATGTATATTTATATTTTAATATAGTATAAGTATAAAGATAGAAAGAAATACTTAGCGGGATAAAAGGGGGTGCTCTCCCCCAAGTTGAATTTTGACGTAATTTCTTCTGATGTAGCTAGCAGGTGGCAGAGGTGTATTTGAAAGTTGGCAGTATCCTGACAGCGATTAGAATGTCCTCCGTCTGCTAGTCTTCTCGATTCTTAAATTCTGTGGAGCTCACATAGAAAACAAAGCTTTGTGGAACTGATTAAGTGTTAGCATAAATATCTAGCCTTTATCATGTTGAGCTTCCTTCATAAATATTAATCCCTATTTTTATATTTTCATTTTTATAGAGTAGAAAAATATTTATTTTATTTTTATGCCACCACAGTGAATGTACTTTTGGGTTTTATGCCACTCGTATACTCACATGGGGCTTACTGTTTTTAACATTTTATTTTCTTTTTAGGATAGTATGAACATGATTAACTAAACAAACTATTTTAAATAATTGAAAGGAAAAGGATAACTACCAAGTTTACCTCTTAGCAAGGCGTTCGGTGTTTTTAAGTCCTCTGAACGGGACTCTCCATTTTCTCAGTTGTCCTTAGAGATGACTAATGGGCAATCTACACCGATGAGGACTAATCCAGCAACATTAGAGGGATGGGTTCAACTTACCACAGATTTATCGGCATCGACAATGTCAGGATCTTTGTTCCAAAATTGTCAAGTTCCTCCTAATTGGTGGGGATATGGTATGCCTCCAGACTTTTTTGCGAATAGTTCTGGAACATCTCAAGTGGCTGATGTGACAGACAAGGCTCCTATGACATCGGCACCTCCAGTATCGCCGATGACTCAGAATCCTCAATACTCTACAACCACTACTGTGAGGCCTGTTACTAGAAACTTTCAGATGCTGACATTCCAGATGCCCAACGCATCGACGGATCCACTACCGACGCACCAAAGGTTTATGACTTAGACAGGGTATGTCAACCCAATGATGTCAACCCAATGATGACACTCAACTTTTTAGAATCAAGGACCAATCAATGAGCCGATGAATCTTGCTCAGCAGATCGGTGGCCAACAGGTTGTGGCTAATGCTATGTTCCCTAGAGATCGTGCACCTCAAAGGCACGTGGAAGCTTATCAGCAAGCGCCAAAACCTCAACCTGCACATCGGCAAGATGCTGATGCCTATTGGGCCGATAGGATAGCAGAAGTTATGACAGATCAATTCGGAATAAAACCCAAGGTCAATACTTACTCTTATCGGACACCGTATCCTCCTACGTACGACTTGATTCCACTTCCAAATCGGTACAAGGTGCCAGATTTCACTAAATTCTCTAGACAAGATGACACGTCGACAATGGAACATGTTAATCGGTTCATCCAGTGTGGAGAAGCTGCTAACCAAGATGAGTTAAGAGTTCATTTATTTTCATCATCTTTATCGGGATCGGCCTTCACTTGGTTTATTTCATTGCCTCCAAACTCAGTAATTACTTGGGCCAATCTAGAGAAACAGTTCCATAAGTACTTCTTTTCTGAAGTTCATGAGAAGAAGATTACCGATTTAGTCAGGCTGAGGCAGCGCAATGATGAATCGGTTGAAAGCTTTGTACAAAGGTTGTGGGATGTCAAAAACAAATGCTATAGTCTGGTTTTGGATGATCAGCAGCTAGCCGATTTGGCTTTCCAAGGATTGTTGCCACATATTAAAGACAAGTATGCCTCTCAAGAGTTTGAAAGTCTGAGTCATTTGGTGTAGTGAATTTCTGATCAAGATATCAAGACTTTTGAACCAAGGAAGGCTTGGAATAAGAAGGTGTCATTTGTTGATCAGGTAACAAGCTTAGATTCTGATGAAGAACTAGTCATCAGCTTGGCAGAGTGGGTAAAAACCAAAAAGCTGATGTCCTGTCCTTTCGGTCATAAAGAGCTGGAAAAGATTGCTTTTGATATTACAAAAGTCGATAGGATATTTGATTTTTTGCTTCACGAGGGGTAGATTAAGTTGTCACCAAATCATGTGATCCCATCGGCAGAAGAGTTGAAAAAGATTAAGTATTGCATGTGGCATAATGCAACATCTCATAGTACAAATGAGTGCAAGGTGTTTAGGCAACAACTGCAATCGACTATAGAATCTGGGAGGATTAAATTTGATAACTCCAAAGCTCAAAAGCCGATGAAGATTGATTAGCATCCTTTTCCTACAAACATGCTTTATGCCAAGGGAAAGACTAAAGTATTGACATCGGAAGCAGCTGAGATGAGCGCATCGGTAGACCCTAAACATCAGATCACTGCTGATGACGCCAAGGGCAAAGGTTTGATCCAAGAAGGCACTAGTTCTGGAAGACCTCCTCGATTCGGCATTGTGATTACTCATACGTGGCATCGGGAAACACGGCAGCAGCGTGAAGATCGGTATCGCCGCCAACAAGAGGATCGTCGCCGAGAAGAAGAAAGGCGCCGACAAGAGTGGAATCAGCATAAAGATCATTGGAATTGCCTGTTCTTCATCCACTATTGGGAACAAAATATCAAGTTACCGACTGTCAGAGATTGCCCTGAGTGCAATGGTTATAATCGGAATGATCGACCAAATCGGCAATATTAGAACGATGATCGACGATTTAACAGGCTGATTAGAGGAAGGACGTTAGTGTGCATTACAGACTTGGTGAACGTGTTGGTCATTTTCCAAGAAACCAAGAGGAACTTGAAGAGATGGCAAATGCACGGGTTCCCGATGAGTTTATATTTTGCAGGGATGCTAATACTTATCGGATGGAATCAAGGGAGGCTTGTTATCAACCAGTACGGAGGACACAACTTCCCCAATGGTGTCCAAAAGGGTTGACAAGGACACAAAAGGAGGATGCAGCGAGAGAGGCAGGAAGAATTAAGTAGGGAAGAAAATTCTACTAAATCTGGGAATCGGTAGCAGTCAGATCCCAGGGGAAAAGGGCCATCGGTAGATGTTAATATGGTGTTTATGTTGCCGATGGAGTTTCTTGCACCTTTCAGTGATGATGAAAAGATAGATTTTCTTGATTAGATAGCTCAGTTGGCTCTTGACCTGATGACAGCTATGTCTGAGAAGCCTTCTGATGATGAAAGGCAGCATCTCAAGGCTTTGTTTGTCAAAGGCAAAGTTGATGGACAGCCAATGTCCAAGATACTGATTGACGGTGGAGCTGCTATCAACATTATGCCATATACGATCTATCAGAAGCTTGGCAAAGGGGATCAGGATTTGACCAAGACCGATATGATGTTGAAAGATTTTGAAGGGAATGTGTCTCTAGTCAAGGGGGCTATATGTGTTGAATTAACCATCGGCAGCAAAACTTTGCCGACAACTTTCTTTGTCATCAGTGGAAAAGGTGCATACAATTTACTGTTGGGGAGAGACTGGATTCTTGCCAATTGTTGTATTCCTTCTACAATGCACCAATGCCTGGTTCAGTGGGTAGGTGATAAGATTGAAATTGTCCCGGGAGATTCCTCATATGTCATTGCATCGGCAGAAACAGATACTTATGAGAGGACCATATGCATTTTAGGGGAAGTTTGGGAGAAGGATTTTCTCAGGGTTGCCGATTATGAAATTCCACTGATCCAAGCAGTCGGTTCTGATGAGGAGTTTTAATGGATAGGTTCGCCAATGATGGAACGTTAGGTCAAGGGTTTATATCGGCTGATGATTTAGTAGAAATAGATATAGGTAATGGTGATAAACGAAGACCTACTTTTATTAATGCTAAGTTTGATTCTGAGTGTAAGCAACAATTAACTAATTTGTTAAAAGAATATAAAGATTGCTTTGCTTGGGATTATACCGAGATGCCTGGTTAAGACTGATCAATTGTTGAACATCGGTTGCCTATTAAGTCTGGATTTCGGCCGCATCAGCAGCCAGCACGCCGATGGAATCCTAATATTCTTCCTGATATTAAGGCCGAAATAACCAAACTTATTGAAGCTAAGTTTATTCGGCAATGTCGGTATGCCGAATGGATTTCCATCCGCCTCACGGATCATGCTCCACCGACCTAAGGGATTAAGAAAAATCGTGCGATTATGGTCGTTTTGATCCGACGGCCCATATTTATTTGGAAGGACTATATAAGCAGGACCCCTAGCCCCTGGAGGAGAGGACCTCCAAAACCCTAATTCATTCATCCATCTCGGGAGAAGAAGTCTCTGATCAAGCCCTAGAGCCACCACATCAACTAGATCTCTAGTTTAGCATAGCTACATAGGATTAGAACTAGAAGGAGTCAATCTTCGATTGGTTTCCGGATCAATCAAGAGGATTCTTGGTAATTCCTCTACTGTTCTTCATTTGTTCATCATTGTTCTTCAATATTATGAATATGACTTTGTTCTACTTCAATATATTGATTATGACGTTGCTCTACTTGTTTATATTTGCAATTATATCGTTCTTAGTTTATCATAGTTATATGCTTGGCTCAGTTAGATTGGAATTATATACATGTTTAGGATCATATAGCATTTATCCATGTGTATAGTGGGTAAATGATAAGTATTGTGTAGGCGTGGTGCCTATACCGTATTTATCTGCGATTGTACCCTATATGCCGGATCGCGGGGTAGTTCGTGGTAGTGACAGCTTCATTGATTCTTATGTAGTCCCCCTCTCGTGTATAGGGTAGGGAGAGCAACATAATTATAGGGGAGTGATTGCTATGTTTCTCATCTTCCTTGATAATATCACTATGCATGGGTGTAGTCCTTAAGGATGAAAACGGAACGGAAATATCCAGAACCGAACCGAACCGCTTTCTATATTTGATCCGATCGAATTCGTATTTTCTTGTTGTTGACGGTCCTTAATGCTCATATTTAACCATCAATTAATCATGGAAAAGGATCCAAATGCAACCAACACCCAGACTTAGGGTTTTATCTGACAGAATTCCACGAGTTTTGGTGTTTGTCTATTTCTGCAGGGGGTTATCAGGAAATACGGAAGAGAGGCCCACACGTCGGGATTACATAGAGATATTAACGAGCCGCGCAATTTTCTATCATCTAGAAGACTCCAGAAGCCACGAGAACGAACGGGAGGCCGAGCGGGCCCGGAGGCAGGGCGCCCGCCCTACCCCCCTGGGCGCCCGCCCTCCTCTGCTGGCCAATCAGCACGAGTCTCGGGGATTATGCCCCACCGACTCTAAGGATCGAGGAAAATCACACGATGAAGGTCGGTTTGATCAGATGGTGGAGAATAACGTGGAAATTCCTTGGGAGCTACTCTTCCTAGATTTCTTGGGGGCTACTCTTCCTAGATTTCTTGGGGGCTACTCTTCCTGGACTATATAAGCAGACCCCCACCAGCCCCTGGAGGCATACCTCTTCTACAGAATCAAAGTTAGGGTTTCAATTCTTCATCCAAGTAGAGAGGATCCCTCTAGTTCTTCTAGTTCTACCTCTAGTTCATCTAGATCTAGTTCTAGTTCATCTAGTTCTAGTTCTAGTTCCTCTAGTTTTAGTTCTAGTTAGTTCTAGTTGTAATCTAGAAAATAGGGAGAGAGAAGAGGAGAGCGGAGGAGGAGGAGCCGGATCTGTCGGATCTTCCTCAACATTGTACTTTTGCAGCAACTGGTTCGTTCTTCATCGTTCTCCAGGTTCTTCAATTCATAATCCTGAGTTCTTTAATTACTTTTATTTACATTCAAGTTATTTATTGGATTCCCGCTTGCATCAAGTGCTCTAATCTTTGCAACATTAGAGTAGTAATTAATAGATTAGACGTGGTGTTTAGTCTTGCAATCACCTAGAATTGCACCCAATCCTGCGGATTGTTGTGGTAGCCCTAGGGTAGTGACAGCCCTAACGGTCGAAGTATTCCACCTCGTTCGGATCGGTGTTTGTAGGACCGTAGTCAGACCTTCCTAGCCCCCTTCTCATCTCTTTCTGTGGTTAGTGCTCTGATGTCCCGAAATAGATAATCTTGAAGTAATTCTTGATTCTCAGATCAACTAGAGAACTCTCAGGAAACTTCCTCTCTTCCCACCAAAAATAATTATATAGTTATCCTTGGGCGATCTTGATTCTTAATTAGTACACTCACGTTCCCTGTGGAAAATCGATACTCTGGAATACTCCCGGGTGAAAGCTACATCGGTATCCGTGCGCTTGCGGATTTTTTCTGTTTGCGTTTAAAATACCCAACAAGCTTTCTGGCGCCGTTGCCGGGGAACGGTAGCTGTGCTAGTTTCGAACCAAGTCGTCCGTGTATCTTTTTTCTTTTCCTTTTTTACCACACTCACCTTACCATTTTCACCATACCACATGGATTTCACTCCTATCTATAAATTCTTTGCTCCAAAGGACGAGTTATTAGAGCCACCACCATCATCACATCCAATTCTTACAGATGGCTACGACCTCGGCCCTGATCTAATAGCCATGATTCAGGAGCAACCCTTCTCTGGGCAAGTAGATGAAGATCCATACACCCGCCTTAGAGAATTCGAGCAGTTGTGCTCTTGCCGATCTATTTCCGGCATGACACAAGAAACCCTTAAATGGAAATTATTTCCGTTCTCCCTTTTGGGAAGAGCAAAAAAGTGGTATGCTCATTCTGTAGGAGGCGTTAATGGAAATTGGGATGAACTTCGGGACAACTTTTGTCTCGCTTTCTTCCCACTTTTTCGAATTGCTGACCTTAGAATAGAAATTCTTACATTCAAACAAAGAGAGAAGGAAACTTTAGGAGCAGCTTGGGCTAGGTTCACAAGCCTTATCAATTCCGGTCCAAACCTTTCCCTACCTGACCATGTACTGTACTACCACTTTTATCGTGGTTTAAGCAAGGAGGCTGCTCTTCACCTCGACATTGCTTCAGGAGGCTCATTCACACACAAACTCACAGATGAGGGGAGAGCTATCCTAGAGAGAATCCTTGAAAATACCCCTTACACAGGCATTTATGATGAGTTTCCTGAAGAAGAAGAAGAAGTCGAGCCTGATCCTAAACCAAAAGATGAGGAACTTGCAACCGAGTTAGAAATTCCACCTGACCCACCTATTAATTTGGTTGTAGAGAAACCTCCTGATAAGGGAATGCAAAACCAACTAAAGGATGATGAACCACCACCTTTAGAGCATCCCTTTGAATTCGAGGAAGATCTTTTTGAAGATTATGGAAACACCTCGAATTTTCCTATCCAATCACGACCTCTAGTAAGGAACACTCAATCTGTTCTAAGAGTAGAATCTGTTGACATAGAACACATCAAAAGCCTTTCGGCTATTCTGAGTTATGAATGGCTAACAGAAGCAGAGCTGTCTCCTGAGGTAGCTCGGATCATCACTCCTTCAACCATTCTTCTGTGCCAAATTAGACGGTCCGTTAGGAAGGTCCACTACAATCCATATGTTGGGATAAATGTTATTTCCAAGGAGTTAGCTGACACTCTTTATCCCAACGAGTCCATAACCCCATCTCAAAAACTTTTATAAAGTCCATCTGGATTAATTCTAGAAAGCCATGGGGTATTAAGGGCAATTCTTGTTAGAATCAAGGACTCTGGAATATGTCTAGATTTTCACATTTTTGACATACCAGAGATTCCTCTCTTGATTGGTAGACCAATCATAAAACTTCTACATGAACAACCACAACGAGGTCATTTAGACTTCAAGGTTGGGAATTCCACTATTGTTGTTCCTCTTGTTAGATCAATTAACACGATAGTGGAACCCAAACTTGAACCAGATCCTATTGAGGAGATCTTAATGCTGACTCAAGAGGAGATGGCCCAACCATTCTTTAACCATGAACACTTTGTTCAAGAAGAAGAAGAGTTGGTAGAACCCGTTGAGCTAGACAAAAATGAACAACCTTCACCTCCTTCGATAGAATTAAAACCTCTTCCTTCTGGCCTTAGATATGTCTTCTTGCACAATAACCCAAAAACTCCAGTAATTATCAGTGACAAGCTTTCCGATTATGAAACACAACAACTTGTCACTGTTCTTGAAAGACATAGATCAGCATTTGGCTACTCTCTCGAAGATCTCACGGGCATTAGCCCCATTCTCTGTACTCATCGTATCCCTATTGACCCTAATTTTACACCTTCAAGGGAACCATAACGGAGACTTAACAATGCTATGCGAGAGGTTGTTAAGAAAGAGGTCCTCAAACTCTATCGTGCTGGGATTATTTATCCTGTGCCACATAGTGAGTGGGTTAGCCCTGTCCAAGTAGTGCCAAAGAAAGGAGGAATGACGGTCGTTAGGAATGAGAAGAATGAACTCATCCCTCAACGAATTGTCACTGGGTGGCGTATGTGTATTGACTATCGAAAACTCAATAAGGCTACAAAGAAAGATCACTTTCCGTTACCCTTCATTGATGAAATGTTGGAACGGCTTGCAAACCACTCTTTCTTTTGTTTCCTTGATGGTTATTCTGGATATCACCAAATCCCAATCCATCCAGATGACCAAGAAAAGACTACCTTTACATGCCCATATGGAACTTATGCATACCGACGAATGTCATTCGGATTGTGCAATGCTCCAGCTTCTTTCCAACGGTGCATGATGTCTATTTTCTCGGACATGATTGAGAAGATCATGGAGGTTTTCATGGATGATTTTACCGTCTATGGCAAAACCTTCGATCATTGTTTGGAGAATTTAGATAGAGTCTTGCAGCGATGTGAAGAAAAGCACTTAATCCTGAACTGGGAGAAATGCCATTTTATGGTTCAGGAAGGAATAGTGCTAGGACATAAAGTGTCCGAACGTGGTATAGAGGTGGACAAAGCAAAGATTGAAGTTATTGAAAAACTTCCACCTCCCACGAATGTGAAAGGAATCCGTAGCTTTTTGGGACATGCAGGGTTCTATAGACGCTTTATCAAGAATTTCTCTCAAATTGCTAGACCCCTAACTAGTCTCCTAGCTAAGGATGCACCTTTCATCTTTAGTGATGAGTGTCATGAATCTTTTCAAACTCTTAAGAAAGCACTCATCTCAGCCCCGATTATCCAACCACCTGATTGGAATCTTCCTTTTGAGATCATGTGTGATGCTAGCGATTTTGCGGTTGGTGCCGTTTTAGGACAAACCAAGGATAAAATGCATTATGCCATATCCTACGCTAGCAAAACCTTGTCTGGACCACAGCTCAATTACACTACAACTGAAAAAGAGCTTTTAGCTGTTGTCTTTGCTATAGACAAGTTTAGATCTTACTTAGTGGGGGCAAAGATAATCATCTATTCAGATCATGCTGCTCTCAAGTACCTCCTCACTAAGAAAGATGCTAAGCCTCGTCTAATTCGATGGATTCTTCTACTCCAAGACTTTGACATAGAAATCCGAGATAGGAAGGGAGTTGAGAATTCCGTAGCCGACCACTTGTCTAGGCTTCAATATAAGGAAACACATGATGAGCTTCCCATAAATGACTACCTAAGGGATGACACCCTGCTTAAGATAACACATGCAGATCCATGGTACGCAGACATCGTAAACTTTATAGTAAAAGGCTATGTCCCACCTGGTGCAAACAAAAGGAAGTTGCTTCACGATAGTCGTTTCCACCTTTGGGATGAGCCAAATCTTTTCCGAGTCTGCGCTGATGGACTCTTGAGAAGGTGTGTTCCTATGGCTGAGGCTACTCAAATTATGGAAAGATGCCATGCCTCGCCATATGGAGGACACTATGGAGCATTCCGGACACATGCTAAAATTTGGCAAAGTGGTTTTTTCTGGCCAACAATGTATGAAGATACAAAGGACTTTGTCAGGAGATGCCACCGGTGTCAAAAACATGGGAATATTAACTCACGAAATGAAATGCCTCTCACAAATAATCTTCAAGTAGAACTTTTCGATGTATGGGGCATTGATTTCATGGGGCCATTCCCTATGTCCGGGAACTGCGAATATATCTTAGTAGTTGTGGACTACGTGTCCAAATGGGTAGAAGCCCTACCTTGTCGATCAGCTGATTCAAAACATGCCAAGAGAATGTGCCACGAAGTAATCTTTCCTCGCTTTGGTATACCCCGGATAGTTATAAGTGATGGAGGTTCCCACTTCATCGACAAAATCTTCCGGAAGTACCTAGCCGATCATGGAGTTCGACACAACGTCGCAACACCATACCATCCTCAGACTAGCGGTCAAGCCGAAACATCTAACAAACAAATCAAAAATATTCTACAAAAGACCGTAGATGAGATGGGCAAGGGGTGGAAGGACAAACTTCCTGATGCACTTTGGGCATATAGAACTGCATTCAAAACACCCATAGGCATGTCACCTTATCAACTTGTATATGGAAAAACTTGTCATTTGCCTGTGGAAGTAGAGTTTAAGGCTCATTGGGCACTCAAGAAATGGAACATGGATCTCCACCTCGCTAGTGAGAATCGTCTGATGCAACTATCTGAGCTAGAAGAATGGAGAGAGAAAGCCTACCACAATTCAAGGATTTATAAAGAGAGAACAAAACGATGGCATGATAAGAGAATCAAGCACAAGGAGTTTAAGCCTGGAGATAAGGTTCTACTATTCAATTCAAGAGTTAAGCTCTTTGGTCATGGTAAGCTACGAAGTAAGTGGGATGGACCATATAAGGTTATTGACACTTCAACTCATGGAGCCATTACCATCCAAGATGACATAGGTAACACTTTTAAGGTAAATGGTCAACGCTTGAAAATCTATCTTGAGCCACAAAACAACCTGGTAAAGGAACTTGATGTGATTGAGTTCATAGAATTCTCATATTAAGCTCTAGACAATTACCTAACCCTTAACATGCTCCACAAGTTTTGTTGTCTATTTGGATTGTGCAGGATTTTGAGGCTTAAGAAGAGTGAGACCGAACATGCAGGCCACAAGAGTAAACGACTATGTCAACATCCAGCTTGGGGGAGGCACCCCCACGTGTATCTAGATAAGTATTACTTTTCTTTCTTGGTTTTATTTACTAGTATTCAGAAATAAAAAAAATGCATAACCATGAAACCAAACAAAGTTTTTCTTTTGAGTAATATACAATAGTTTTGTGTAATCCTAAGTTTTAAATAAAATAAAAAGAAAGTTTGATTCAAGTCTAGGTAATTGACAAACATGATATGAGAAGGTCTGAGCTACTATTTAACTTGTTCCAAGTTTTGCTAGAGTTCTGGAGATTTTATCTTTTGAAAATCTAAAAATTCATAAATAAAAAAAAATATGAGATCATAATACCTAGAGTCTTATAAGATATAAATATTAAAACTGTGGGCACTTGCTTTGTTCAAGCCATTGTTAATTCTTGTAGTTTTGGTTGAGAGAATTATCATGCTCCCAAGATCAAGATCTTTTTGTTTTAAAAATATAAAAGATTCACTCTTCCGAAGTATTATTGCGTTAGAGGCATGGGACTATGCAAAAATTTGATTCGAAAAAAAAGAGAGTGAGACGAGAGGTAAAAATGGACAAGTGTCCGAAGTAGAATTAGGGGTACAAAGATACCCACCTGAGTGGAAAAAATGGACATGTGTCCGACAGTAGAATTAGGGGTACTTGCTGCCCACTTGAAAAAAAAAGAGAGACTGAAAAAAAAAGAAAAGAAAAAAAATGATAGCCCATGGTCCCTCTAATAAGCAATATGCCAGTAAGAGATGACAAACTTTTCAAAAAGGTCAAAGGTCTTGATCTAGGAGTATGACATTCCTCTCCCTTACTCCGAGCGTTGACATAGCAAAATGCAAAGTAAGTATGCTAAAACTTTTAAAGCTCTACTTATATATCTTTCGAGAAGAAGGCAAATGCCTCAGTTTTATTTTGCAGACTTATAAAAAACTCCAGAACAAAGGTAAGACAGAAGAACTTGAGACATAGTGCTTGACTTAATCACTCTGTTTTTCAATCACTTAAGACCTTAGTGATAACTTAAAAACACTGTAGTAAGAGGCATAGAAGTAACCCATGTTTTCTTGTTGATTTTAGCTTTGCTCAGGGACGAGCAAAGATTAAGCTTGGGGGAGCTTGTTGACGGTCCTTAATGCTCATATTTAACCATCAATTAATCATGGAAAAGGATCCAAATGCAACCAACACCCAGACTTAGGGTTTTATCTGACAGAATTCCACGAGTTTTGGTGTTTGTCTATTTCTGCAGGGGGTTATCAGGAAATACGGAAGAAAGGCCCACACGTCGGGATTACATAGAGATATTAGCGAGCCGCGCAATTTTCTATCATCTAGAAGACTCCAGAAGCCACGTGAACGAACGGGAGGTCGAGCGGGCCCGGAGGCAGGGCGCCCGCCCTACCCCCCTGGGCGCCCGCCCTCCTCTGCTGGCCAATCAGCACGAGTCTCGAGGATTATGCCCCACCGACTCTAAGGATCGAGGAAAATCACACGATGAAGGTCGGTTTGATCAGATGGTGGAGAATAACGTGGAAATTCCTTGGGAGCTACTCTTCCTAGATTTCTTGGGGGCTACTCTTCCTAGATTTCTTGGTGGCTACTCTTCCTGGACTATATAAGCAGACCCCCACCAGCCCCTGGAGGCATACCTCTTCTACAGAATCAAAGTTAGGGTTTCAATTCTTCATCCAAGTAGAGAGGATCCCTCTAGTTCTTCTAGTTCTACCTCTAGTTCATCTAGATCTAGTTCTAGTTCATCTAGTTCTAGTTCTAGTTCCTCTAGTTTTAGTTCTAGTTAGTTCTAGTTGTAATCTAGAAAATAGGGAGAGAGAAGAGGAGAGCGGAGGAGGAGGAGCCGGATCTGTCGGATCTTCCTCAACATTGTACTTTTGCAGCAACTGGTTCGTTCTTCATCGTTCTCCAGGTTCTTCAATTCATAATCCTGAGTTCTTTAATTACTTTTATTTACATTCAAGTTATTTATTGGATTCCCGCTTGCATCAAGTGCTCTAATCTTTGCAACATTAGAGTAGTAATTAATAGATTAGACGTGGTGTTTAGTCTTGCAATTACCTAGAATTGCACCCAATCCTGCGGATTGTTGTGGTAGCCCTAGGGTAGTGACAGCCCTAACGGTCGACGTATTCCACCTCGTTCGGATCGGTGTTTGTAGGACCGTAGTCAGACCTTCCTAGCCCCCTTCTCATCTCTTTCTGTGGTTAGTGCTCTGATGTCCCGAAATAGATAATCTTGAAGTAATTCTTGATTCTCAGATCAACTAGAGAACTCTCAGGAAACTTCCTCTCTTCCCACCAAAAATAATTATATAGTTATCCTTGGGCGATCTTGATTCTTAATTAGTACACTCACGTTCCCTGTGGAAAATCGATACTCTGGAATACTCCCGGGTGAAAGCTACATCGGTATCCGTGCGCTTGCGGATTTTTTCTGTTTGCGTTTAAAATACCCAACACTTGTCCAACGTTATCGTTTTGGCTTTTGTATTTTAGATGTTTCGTATTCCAAATGTAAAAGTAGAAAACGGTTTTGATATTCTTTGACCGTTTCTACTTTTCTACTTTTAATTTGAATTATTTCGAGTTCAAAATTTAGTTTAAACCGAATTTAGTCAACTGTAGGGTCACACAGCCCAATTACAGACTACTCACAACACATCTGTGTTCTTTCTACTGGTGGCTAGTTGCGTTCCTTCTAGCTATTAATTGCTTATTCTAGACATGTATTTATGTGTGGGCTATTGTATTAAATACCTAAGACCAAGGATCCTTCACTTTTAATTATTATATGCACTTAAACTTGATCGTGTATATACTTAGTCATGCACTTGGTACTACATATTGGTATTTTGTATTAGGTTTTCGTATATCGACCGCGTTCGACATAAATCCGATCGAATTGGTTCGTATTCAAAAGTCTCGATATTTCGTTAGTTGGTGCTCGTTTTCGTGTTCGACTTTACCGTTTTCGTTTTCATATTTCAAATGTAAAAGTAGAAAACAATTTAGGAGTTTTTCGACCGTTTCTGACCGTTTTCATCCTTACTAGTCTTGTCTCGCAATGATTGTCATGTATAATTGCACTAACTATGATATGCTATGTTGACGGTTCTTAAGTATTAATTTTAATTATCAAATAAACAAGAGAAAGGACCAATATACAAACAATACCTAGAATTAGGGTTTGATCTGACAGAATTCCACGAGTTTTGTTGTTTATCTGTTTCTGCAGGGGGTTATCAGGAAATAAGGAAGAAAGGCCCACATGTCGGGATTACATAGAGATATCAACACACCGCGCAATTTTCTACCATCTAGAAGACTCCAGAAGCCACATGAAGGAAGCAGAGGTCGAACGGGGCCAGGCACTGGGCGCCCGCCCAGTTGACCTGGGCGCCAGCACCCTCCTGGAGTTGGATCAGGACTCTTTTCTCACACGATGCTCCATCGACCTAAAGGATCAAGGATAACCGTCCAATCAATGTCGGTTTGATCCAATGGCTCACGTTCACTTGAGGGGACTATAAAACCAGACCCCCTGGCCCCTGGAGGAGACAAGTTTATCATAGAGTTGAGGGGAGCCCTCGAAGGAAAACCTCTCCTCTAAATAAAATTTCTTTTTAGGCTTAGCATCCAATGTGAGTAGAAATAGATCTTCTAGTTTCTATTAGATTAAGAGAGCTAGAGTGGAGGTGTAGATCGGAGGAAGCCTGGCCTGTCGGTGTCTACTCCGAGCTTGTACCTACGGGATCAAGTTCTCCTAACCCGAAGCTTGCTCCTAGGATTCTTCAGTATTTCGACTTCTAAATTCTAGTAAGGTCTTGTTTTATTGTTCTTTTGGTTTATGCGTTTACTTTAATCTCTTCGCGTAGAGTTTAGAGTAATCATTGCTAGTGTAAACGTGGTGTTTAGGCTAGGGTACTCATAGATATTCCCTGACTAGCTGGACCGTGGTAGTAGCGAGGAACGTGACATTTCCGAGTTACCTTTGAAGACCATATCTCGTTGGCAGGAAGGATAGGGTTTATAGGTGCGGGTCGAACATCCTCTGTGGTGTCTAGATTCCGTTAGCTTCCCCAATAGAATAGTAGATCATCCTTACCAAGGTTAGAAGGAGATTACGGTTGTAGTCTTCTCTATTTATCACTCACATCGAGAAACATTCTTTGTTGCCTAAAGGGTTAGTAGTAATAGACCGGGTTAGTCAGATGCACTCTTTCTCCTAGTGGTAAAAATATAAATACGATACTCTGGATAACCTCCTGGGTGAAGTGCTCACCGATATCGGTGCGCTTGCGGATCAATTCCTTATTGCGTTCCCAAATATCAACAAGCATTTGTGGCGCCGTTGCCGGGGAGAAAGACGGTTTGCTGAGATAACCTTGAGTCTTACTATTAGCTTGTATCTATACTTTTATCTTTTCTTATCTTTTATATTCTGTATTTATTTTCTTTATGCTTACCTTATGGAAAACCAAGATTCTAAATCAATCTACCAATTTGCAACACCTTCGGAAACTGACCTTTTACCATGGGAGTCATCACAGCCTATCCAAACATCCCAGTATAGGTTAAGTTCTAGGTTGATTGTCATGATTCAAAACCTATCTTTTTCGGGAAAGGAAGACGAAAACCCTTACCTTCATATTAGAGATTTTGAGCAAACATGTGATTGTCTTCGCATTGAAGGCATTTCTGATAAAACTTTACGTTGGAAGCATTTTCCTTTTTCTTTAAGGGGAGAAGCTAGACAATGGTACAGTCAGAAGGTAAGTCAACAACGAGGTGAATGGGGAGTTTTACGAGCCAACTTTTGTCTAGATTTTTTTCCCTCTACCATATCGGCAACCTTAGACTCGAAGTCCTATCTTTTAAACAAAAAGATAATGAAACTTTGGGAAAATCCTGGAAACGTTTTTCTGATCTTTTAGAATCTGGTCCAAACCTTAATCTTGAAGACCCTGTTCTTTTATTTCACTTTTTTCGAGGTCTTCAGAAAAATCATAAACAAATGCTACACACAATGTCTAGAGGTTCTTTCTTTCGCATCCCTACTGATGAAGCTAGAGTGATCCTAGATAGAATCCTAGAAGCTGAGATGGAGAATACCCTTCATGATGAAACCTACGAAGCCGAAGTAGACACTCTACCAAATTCTTCATCTACTTTAGCTATCCTAAGTTCTGAGCCACAAAAGGAAGAAATTCCACCACCGGACTTCATGCTGGATATAGAATCTGATCTTTTTGCCGATTTTGGAAACATTTCAAACTACCATTCTATTAAGAGACCCCAAAACGGCCATCTTAGCATTTTTTTGCCAACTGAATATCAATTGAGAGAGCTTATCTCAGTCATGAGTAGCGAGTGGTTGGAGGAATCAGAGCTTTCCTCTGATGTGATCCGTTTGGGCACACCTTCTATAACTATACGTTGTGCTTATAATTTTGATCAATTTGATGCTCTCTATAATCCTGTTGAGGGGATCAACATCATGTCTGAATCTTTTGCACTTAAATTATTTAAAAATCTTGTTTTAACCCCCACAACAAAGGTCATAACGGAATCTTCGGGACGATTAGTCCCTAGTCTTGGAATTATTAATGTCCTACCCATTACGGTAGAAGGCTCCATGGTTCATTTGAACTTCTATATCTTTGATACATGGGACTTTGACCTACTGATAGGACAACCTTTTAGAAGACTCCTTTATGAAGGTCATACTGGAAAGCTACATATTTCTTTTGGAAAAACTTTTAAATTCTCAATAACAATTTCACACTCCTTAAACAATAAGGCCGAGTTATATCTTTTGCCTGATCCTATGGAGGAGGTAAAGGCTGCATCTCTAAAGCTTTTAGATGAATCAAACTTAGAAGACGAAACTCCTTTCTTCATAGAAGAAGAAGCTGAACCTTCTGAACCTGATCCCGTAGATGAGTTTGCAGAAACGCCTAGACCTCCCATAGAGCTTAAAACTTTACCACCCGGTCTTATCTATGCTTTCCTAAACAATAATCCAGAGTTTCCTATGATCATTAGTGATAAACTCACTCAGAAGCAAACTCTGCGATTAATGACCATTCTTGAGAAACATCACTCAGTTTTCGGCTACTCACTCCAAGATCTTACAGGAATCAGTCCTATGATTTGTACCCATCGTATTCCAATAGATCCTTCTGTTTCACCTTCTCAAGAGCCCCAACGTAGACATAACAACACTATGAGAGATGTGGTTAAAAAGGAAGTTATAAAGTTGCTGCATGCAGGGATTATATATCCTGTGCCGTATAGTGAGTGGGTGAGCCCAGTTCAAGTTGTGCCTAAAAAGGGAGGCATGACTGTTATTATGAATGAAAAGAACGAGCTAATTCTGCAACGCACCGTCACAGGTTGGTGGATGTGCATAGACTATAGAAAACTAAAGAAAGCCACGAGAATGGATCATTTTCCTTTACCTTTTATAGATGAGATGCTAGAGCGATTAGCAAACCATTCGTTCTTCTGTTTCTTAGATGGATATTCAGGGTATCACCAGATCCCGATCCATCCTGATGATCAAGGCAAAACCACTTTTACATGCCCATATGGACCTTATGCTTACCGTAGAATGTCTTTTGGGTTATGTAATGCACCAGCTTCTTTTCAAAGATGCATGATGTCTATATTTTCTGATATGATTGAAGAGATTATGGAAGTTTTCATGGATGATTTCTCTGTTTATGGAAAAACTTTTGATAATTGTCTTGAAAACTTAGACAAGGTTTTGCAAAGATGTGAAGAAAAGCACTTAGTCCTTAATTGGAAAAAATGTCATTTTATGGTTACGGAAGGAATAGTGCTGTGACACCTAGTGTCTGAAAGAGGTATTGAGGTAGACAAAGCTAAAATTGAAGTAATTGAACAACTACCTCCACCTGTGAACATAAAAGGAATTCGAAGCTTTCTTGGCCATGCTTGTTTTTATCGTAGATTCATAAAACATTTTTCATTCATTGCTAGACCACTTACTCTTTTGCTAACCAAGGATGTTCCTTTCGAATTTGATGATGCATGTCTAACATCTTTCAATTTATTAAAGAAAACACTTATCTCTGCACCAATCATTCAACCCCCTGATTGGTCGTGGCCTTTTAAAATTATGTGTGATGCTAGTGATTATGCTGTGGGGGCAGTTTTGGGACAAACTAAAGATAAGAAGCATCATGCAACTGCTTATGCGAGTAAAACTTTGACAGGAGCTCAACTTAATTATGCAACCACTGAAAAAGAGCTTCTGGCTGTTGTCTTTGCCATTGATAAATTTAGATCTTATTTAGTTGGAGCTAAAATAATTGTTTACACTGATCATGCTGCACTAAAATATTTGCTCACTAAAAAAGATGCTAAACCTCGCCTGATTAGATGGATCTTATTACTCCAAGAATCTGACTTAGAAATAAAAGATAAAAAGGGAGTAGAAAATTTTGTTGCTGATCACTTGTCTAGAATATATTTTAAGAGTCCACAGGAAACCCCCATCAATGATTCACTCCGGGACGACATGCTCTACGGGATTAACAGGTCTGACCCCTGGTATGCAGATATTGTTAATTTTATGGTTTCAGGGTATGTACCACCAGGAGCAAACAAGAAGAAGCTTATTCAAGAAAGTCGTTCACATATATGGGATGAGCTACCTCTTCCGAGTATGCTCTGATGGCTTACTTAGGAGATGTGGGACCACTGAGGAAGGATGGAAGATCATCGACAGATGTCATTCATCACCATATGGAGGTCATTGTGGAGCATTTTGTACACATTCAAAGATTTGGCAGTGTGGATTCTACTGGACTACAATGTATGAAGACACGAAGCAATATATCATAAGATGTGGGCCATGTCAAAGACACGGAAACATAAATACAAGGGATGCAATGCCACTCACCAACAACCTTCAGATTGAGCTCTTTGATGTCTGGGGAACAGACTATATGGGTCCATTTCCTCCATCAAAGAAGTGTGAGTACAACTTGGTGGCAGTTGACTATGTCTCCAAGTGGGTAGAGGCATTACCTTGCAAGCATGCCGACAACATCAGTTCAAAGAGGATGTTTGAAGAAATAATATTTCCAAGATTTGGAGTCTCCAGAGTAGTGATAAGTGATGGAGGAGCACACTTCATCGACAAACGCTTCAAGCAATATCTATCAAAACATGGAATCCGACACAACGTCGCTACCCCCTATCATCCTCAGACAAGTGGCCAAGCAGAGACTTCCAACAAGCAAATCAAGAATATTCTTCATAAGATAGTAAATGAACTTGGAACGGCATGGAAAGACAAGTTACTCGATGCACTCTGGGCGTACAGCATACAAGACCCCAATTGGAATGTCTCATTACCAATTGGTGTACGGGAAGACTTGCCACCTACCTGTTGAACTAGAGTTCAAAGCACACTGGGCCATAAAGAGATGGAATATGGACCAAGATGTTGCTGGAGATCATAGAAGAATGCAACTATCAGAATTGGAAGAATGGCGAGAGAAAGCATATGATAATTCAAAGATCTACAAAGAAAGAGTCAAAAGGTGGCATGACAAGAAGAAGGAGTTCGCACCCGGAGATAAGGTATTACTTTTTAATTTCAGGGTAAAGCTTTTCGGGCATGGAAAACTCCGGAGCAAATGGGAAGGACCATTCAAGGTGATCAATTCATCGTCCCACGGAGCTATCACACTTCAAAATGACGAAGGTACGTTATTCAAGGTAAATGGTCAACGTCTTAAATTATTTTTAGAGCCCAACAAAGAATTAGAAGAAATAGACGTAGTCCATTTTTACCTTCCCATGGAGAATTAGAGCCCAACCTTTTTAATCTAACATTTTTGGGTCATACATATATTTTCCTAAATAGTTCTGCATCTAGAAACACGCTCGAGAAAGTGGGCCCACAGAGGGGCCAGAGAGAGGGCGGGCGCCCAGCTCCTGTTCCCCCTCGGTCCCGATTTTCTCTATTATGGAAAATGCACTTATGGTAATCCGAATAATCCCTCAGATGGAAAGTTTCGTACGCACATCGACGGGAGCAACCAGAACAAACCCCTAGAGGCACTTTTTGACCCCTATATAAACAGACCCCTGACATCAGTTTTCAAACACAAAACCACCAAGCCTTCTCTTCTTCTTCAATTAGAGCTTGATTAGTCCCTTGCTGCTCCAATGGCCGAGAAGTTCCACGATGATTGGGAAGTCGTCCCCTTCAACCTCAACATGGAGCCTAAGGAAGACCCCGACGCCCGTGCTCTCGTCCTGGCCAACACAGAGCGACAGCTAGAAGCCATGCCATTACCCCAACGCAGCTCCGCCCAATCCTACCATGCTCAACCAGTTCTCACCGCACCGCCACAACCCCTACTCCTTAAGGGATCATCATCCAAGACGAAGACCACCATCAAGGTGCCAACCGGCACGAGGATCCTTCCACCTAGACCCAATGAGAGGGTCGTTGGAGTCAAGACCAACCGGAGCGGCGAGATCAGTAGCATTCGCTACACTACGGAGCAGGAGAGGCCTTACTTTGAAGGGGTTAGAGCAGCCAAAGTCCGTTTCATCCCTCCAAAGGCAGCCCCGAAGCATGCTCTCAATGCTTTTGAGACACCTCCCAAGCGTCGCAAGACTATAATGGATATTGATGAGGACATTCGCAGGGTAGACAAAGTTATCTTAGACCTCCAGTCCTCAATTAATTCTCTCACTAGATAGCTCTCTAACCACAACACCATTATACTAGGCCTTAGGCATGATCTTGCCTGTGCCAATAAGAAGATCAAGGAGTTAGAGCACCGCTAAGTTATCTAGATTAGATCTTGAGGCAATGCATTTTAGTTATCTATCTTTAAATTCAGTTTAGGTTTACTATTATTGTCAAATTGCTACAATTATCATCAGTTTGCTACTAGTCTTTTGTAATAAATGCCTCAAGATTAATAAAGAGTATTATTATTATTATGTCTTGTGTGTCTCTACTTTATTTTTGTGCAAGAAAGCAGAAAACAAGTATGGGGGAGATCCCTCGACATGCCAAACACACTTCGACTACACCACTCCACGATTCAGGTACACACTCTGCACACTTTACTATTACACATACATATATCTTGGATTATGCAGAATATTGTTTCTAATATGATAAATTAAAAAGATTAAAATATTTCTAAACATGATTAATCTCACTCTCTAATATTTCCTAAAACTTGCAATTATTGGAAAAGAATCATTTTAAAAACCTTGTGTTACTTAAGTCATTATGGAATATGAGATGGTAGAGTATGAGTTTCTTATTCTTGATATCATTGTTACTTGGAGAATTTATTTCAAAATCTTCAAAAATTCTAGCTACCATCCTCAGTGTTTTATATGCCTACTAAAACTAGAAAAAATTAATTATGATTATAAAGGCTATCTACTATGTATTGAGTTTATTCAAATGAGTTAGACCCTTGTTGAGAGATTTATCATGCTCCTAAGATCAAGACATTTATTCAGAAAGATTCAATCTTCTGAAGTATTATTGCATTAGAGGCATGGGCTATGCAAAAATAGAGATATTTCGAGGAAATAAAAAGGAGCAAGTGCTCGACAACCTCACAGAAAAAAAATGGATAAGTGTCCGGCAGCAGAATTAGGGGTACCTCGGTATCCACTTAAAAAAAAGAAAAAAAATGATAGCCCATGGTCCCTCTAATAAGCAATATGCCAGCAAGAGTTGACAAAGTTTTTAATTTCCAAAGTCTTTGATCTAAGAGTATGACATTCCCCTCCTCGGATCCTGTTTTGATCAGGCAATAAATACAAGGTAAGTAAGCTTGAGAATTTTTGCAAATTAAAACAGCCTCAGTGAGATATATAAAAGATAATGAGTGATCTGAGAGAACCTATGAGGATAAAAGGTATGCTAACTTTCTTTTCAAAAATATACAAAAACTCCAAGTGACAGGATTGAGAAGAAAGGATCTTTACTCTTAACCATATACTTCCCTGATTATAGTACACAGTGGATTTTAACACCCTACAGTTATGAAGAGAATATTTTAAAAATGTTTTACCCCAGATATTGTTCTTAACCATCCTTTTCTCGAGGACGAGTAAAAGCCTAAGAATGGGGGTATTTGTTGACGGTTCTTAAGTATTAATTTTAATTATCAAATAAACAAGAGAAAGGACCAATATACAAACAACACCAAGAATTAAGGTTTGATCTGACAGAATTCCACGAGTTTTGTTGTTTATCTGTTTCTGAAGGGGGTTATCAGGAAATAATGAAGAAAGGCCCACATGTCGGGATTACATAGAGATATCAACGCATCGCGCAATTTTCTACCATCTAGAAGACTCCAGAAGCCACAGGAAGAAGCAGAGGCCGAACGGGGCCAGGCACTGGGCGCCCGCCCAGTTGACCTAGGCGCCCACCCCCTCCTGGAGTTGGATCAGGACTCTATTCGCACACGACACTCCACCGACCTAAAGGATCAAGGATAACCGTCCAATCAATGTCGGTTTGATCCAATGGCTCACGTTCACTTGAGGGGACTATAAAACCACACCCCCTGGCCCCTGGAGGAGACAAGTTTATCATAGAGTTGAGGGGAGCCCTCGAAGGAAAACCTCTCCTCTAAATAAAGTTTCTTTTTAGGCTTAGCATCCAATGCGAGTAGAAATAGATCTTCTAGTTTCTACTAGATTGAGAGAGATAGAGTGGAGGTGTAGAACGGAGGAAGCTCGGCCTGTCGGTGTCTACTCCGAGCTTGTACCTACGGGATCAAGTTCTCCTAACCCGAAGCTTGCTCCTAGGATTCTTCAGTATTTCGACTTCTAAATTCTAGTAAGTTCTTGTTTTATTGTTCTTTTGGTTTATGAGTTTACTTTAATCTCTTTGCGTAGAGTTTAGAGTAATCATTGCTAGCGTAAACGTGGTGTTTAGGCTAGGGTACTCATAGATATTCCCTGACTAGCTGGACCGTGGTAGTAGCGAGGAACGTGACATTTTCGAGTTACCTTTGAAGACCATATCTCGTTGGCAGAAAGGATAGGGTTTATAGATGCGGGTCGAACATCCTCTGTGGTGTCTAGATTCCGTTAGCTTCCCCAATAGAACAATAGATCATCCTTACCAAGGTTAGAAGGAGATTACGGTTGTAGTCTTCTCTATTTATTACTCACATCGAGAAACATTCTTTGTTGCCTAAAGGGTTAGTAGTAATAGACCGGGTTAGTCAGATGCACTCTTTCTCCTAGTGGTAAAAATATAAATACGATACTCTGGATAACCTCCCGGGTGAAGTGCTCACCGATATCCGTGCTCTTGCGGATCAATTCCTTATTGCGTTCCCAAATATCAACTTGCTAGACTTTATAGTTAAGAATAACTTAGGAAATATTCTTGTAGTTCATCCTAATTCCATGCTAATGACTTGGTAGAATATCTATTGAGGTGCTTATCATTATTATATGTAGCTAGTTATGCTGATCAGATTAATTATCTTTATCACCATTCATACTTTATCTATCTTTTATGTGACATTTATCCCTATATGAAAGAGATAGATAAATGCTCTCTATTATACATGCGATGATAGATACTCAATTCCATATTCCATTCTATAATCAACATTGATGATTAGCAATCCCTTCCCAGTGGTAAAAATATAAATAACGATACCTTGGAATACTTCCCGGTTAAAATACTACATCGATATTAATCTGTGCGCTTGCAGATCTCATTTATTATTCATTCACAAGAGCAATTGCATATTTCAATACCACGTCTCTCATGTCATGCTGGGGATGACAACTTGGCTCAAGTGGCACAAGGGATAGGTTCGGCATTTTTGGCGCCGTTATCAGAATTAGAAAACTAAGTCTACTTTTTGTAATGACATTAAGAATGCCCAACAAGCATTTTTGGCGCCGTTGCTGCGGAAGGTTGATTACCAATAAGGAATGAATATGGAATTTCGAGACATCATTCGCATCACTAATATGATCGAGATTATCAATTCTCTCATACAGTTTTACCCCTATTTTTCTATTTTGATTATTTTATGTAGGGTAATGTATGAATAGAAGACATCATCCAGGAAATTTTGTTGACAATCCCGAAGCATTATTCAGAAAAACAAGAGCCAAGTTCAAGAAGAGATCGTCAACACTTCAGCACGAAGCTTCATCCAATCAACAAGATCACCGAAGTTTCACCCAGAACTTGTCTTCAGAGTTCGAAGTTATGGCGAATAAATCGATCCATGAGTTCTCAGCTCCCACTACGGACAACATCTGCACTGGACCTGCTGCAGAGATCGACGGCAACTTTGAGCTCAAGCCTAGGCTCATCAACAAGGTGTAATCCAACCAGTTCTGTGGGAAGGCACACGAAGACGCTAGTGCTCATCTCCAACACTTCCTAGAGATTTGCAGCACATTTACCATGTCAGGAGTCCCCAGAGATGCTATACTACTTCGCCTTTTCCCATTCTCACTGTTGGGGAGTGCGAAGCAGTGGTTCTACGCTACAAAGGAGAAGAATACTAAGTGGGCACTATGATCCATGAACTTTCTAGCTAAGTTCTTTCCGATGGGCAAGACCAATGCTCTCCGTGAGAAAATTACAAGTTTTCAACAACAACATGATGAATCCGTTCCAGAAGCATGGGAGCGCTTCCAAGACTACATCCTAGAATATCCCCATCATGAAATGGAGAGCTGGCTACTGATGAAGATGTTTTATCATGGGCTCAGCAATAGTGCCTGAGAGACCATGGATGCTGCAGCTGGAGGAGCATTCTTATCCCTCACCATATCACAAGCCACAGCTCTTGTGGAGAAGATGGTGTCCAACCAAGGGTGGAACGAAGAAAGGACCCAGACACGCAAGAGAGGTGGAGGTACACATCAGCTCAAGGAGGTAGACATGCTGTCTGCCAAGCTAGACCTACTCATGAAGAAGCTCGATGATAGAGCTGGAGACAAGAAAGAAGTCATGCACGTCTATGACTCTCACATGACTTGCGAGGAGTGGAGATACTGGACACTCAGGCAATCACTGCCCTGAGATGCTTGAGGACGTGAACTACATCATCAACAACAACAACAGCTACTACAACCGTCCTCAACAAAATCAAGGTTGGAATCAACAGAGGCCTAACTACTCAGGTAATTATCAAGGTAATAATTCCTACAATAATAATAATAATTTTGCACCTCTGAGAGAGTTAGTGTCTAATCAAGGAAAGCTAATGGATAACCTATCTAAGAAATTGGTATCTAATGATAAAATGTTAGAAAATATAAATAATAGAATGGATAATTTCTCTACTGCCATCAAGAATCTAATTAGCTTTAATAAAATGATTGAATCTTAGTTAAATCAAATAGCTGTTGCCGTTCCTGTTACTAACCACGGTATACCATCACAACCGGAATGATTAGAATCTGCAAATCTTGTAGACATGCTTGATACAGGTAACTACTGGAGTAACCCCGTTGTGGAAGTTACTACTAACCTTCTGCCGGTCAAGAGAGGCGATCCAGGATACCCCGTCATCCCGATCTCCATCGGCATGGTGGACTTCCCAGAAGCACTCTGCGACTTTGGCTCTAGTGTCAACATTATGCCCAGGGTATTCTATGATTTTTTTTAAATATCCTTTACTATAAAAACCCATGTGTTTGCAGCTTGCAGATCGGACGCTAAGTTTCCCAAAGGGAATATTGAAGAACCTCTACGTCCGAGTTGGTACCTTGTACGCCCCAACAGACTTCATGGTGATAGAGACTAAGCCTGGGCAAATTACCTGATACCCATTACCCGTACCCGAATTACCCGGATCCGGACCGGAATTACCCAAACCCGAGCTACCCGATCCTAAATTCGGATAGCGATTTTGATTATGCGAAATTAGTTTGGGTAATTCGGGTAATATCCCCCGGTACCCGAATTACCCAAATATTTGTCTATTCTTTGTATTTATCATGTGTTGTTAGTTAAATATTGGAACTTATCAAATTATTAGAACATAATTCTCTTTGTTTGAACAAGTGATAATAATATATTATTCTCTACAAAATGCTATTGAAATTCTATACAAATTGCTGCTGAAATTATATATAAATTGCTATTGAAATTTTGTATAGCGTGTTGTTTTTTGAAATTTTGGGTAAATCGGGAATACCCGAACCCGAACCCGAATTATCGGGTACCCGAAATTGCGGGTAGTATTTTTTCGGGACTAATAACGGGTAACAATTTTCATTACCCAAATTTTGAATTACCCGAATTACCCGACCCGAAAAAATCGGGTAACCCGAATGCCCAGGCTTAATAGAGACCGTAATGATGAGAGGGCACCCGTCTTCCTAGGGAGGCCATTTCTGAACACCTCGGGAGCTGTCATCTACGCTAGTGCTACCAAGATCAGTTTCTACATCAAAGGGAGGAAGGAGACGTTTTCCTTCAAGAACAAGATTACACAAATCCCAGAGCAATCCCGACATGAACCAAGGAAGAGGACCAACAGGAGGAATAGGAACAAGCAAGTGTGGACCGAGTCAGCTAAGATGGTCACTGCAGTTCATGGAGGTCAAGATTGTCAACTCAAGTCACCGTTCTTGACAAAGAAGGACGACCCAGGTATGCCAAGCATCCAGTGCTCCATTAATGGATTCAACTTCTACAAGACACTTTGCGACACCGGGTCAGGTGTCAACATAATGGCCGCAGTCACCTATCGGCTCCTGTTCGTAACCATGCCCCTAAAACCGACATACATTCAGCTCCAGATGGCAGATCAGACATTCTGAAAGGTTGAAGGTATAGTAACTGATGTCCCTGTCAAAATAGAGGATCATTTTGTCCATACAGACTTTCAGGTTATTGACATGGGAGAAGACGAGTACGATCCACCCATCATCCTTGGGAGACCTTTCCTCAGCACTGTTAAAGCAATCATCTACATTGGAACCGGAGAAGTCCACATGCACTTACCCTCTGAGAAGGTACGCCGCTATTTTACTGACCCTAACTATATAGTTGAAGACTCTAAGCAGGTCAGGACAAGAAGAAGACGACGCAACCGCAACCAGAGGAGGCAAATCATCAAGGACGGATGGGCAGACTACGAAGGAGAAGTAGTAAGGTCTGAAGACATATAGCTTGAATAGAACTATCCTAAGGAGACCGTGGCACCGAGTGAGGTGTGGAGAGAGAAAATAGTTATACACGAAGAGGAGGCGCCGCCGGAACCACCGACTACGCCATCCAGCGAATCACGGGACGACTGAGAAAACAGGGAGTCCCGTTCGGAGGACTTAAAAACACCAAACGCATTGCCAAAAGGTAAATTTGGTAGTTATCCTTTTCCTTTCAATTATTTAAATAGTTTGCTTACTTAATCAGGCTCATATCATCTTAAAAAGAAAAATAAAAATGTTAAAACCAGTAAGCCCCATGTGAGTATACAAGTGGCATAAAACCCATAAGTACATTCACTGTGGTGGCATAAAAAAATAATAAAAATATTGTTCTGCTCTATAAAAATAAAAAAATAAAATTGTGATCCTACCAAAGGAAGTAGCAATTATTAAGGAGGCTCAACATGATAAAGGCTAAGATATTTATGCTAACACTTAATCAGTTCCACAAAGCTTTGTTGTCAATTTGAGCTCCATATAATTCAAGGATCAAGAAGACTAGTAGACGGAGGACATTCTAATCGCTGTCAGGGTGCTACCGACATTCAAATACACCTCCACCACCTGCTAGCTACATCAGAAGAAATTACGTCAAAATCCAGCTTGGGGAGAGAGCACCCCCATTTATCCCGCTAAGTATTTCTATCTACATTTATACTTATACTATACTAAAATAAAAATATACATAATCATGAAAAAACCAAATAAAGATTTTGTGCTTATATATATATATATCTTTTGCTTAGTGTGCTTAATAAATAAATAAAGTGGCTATGCTAAACTGAGTCTTAATAAAACTCTAGCATGGATATGATGAATAGTTGCTCTGCCTAAATTTTCGAATTTGAAGTTTTCTTTCAAGTTTAGACATAACTGTTATAATTTAAAGCTAGCTCTAAACCTGAACTTGTGGGAAGAGAACTTGATCTGAAGTCTAAGTTGTTAACGATATGATATGAGAAGGTTGAGCTGCTGTTTATCTATTCCTAGAGATGCTAGAATTCTAGAGAATTTTATCTTTGAAAAATTTTAAAATATCACATGATGAGGTCCTGTATGATGAGAGTTTAAATTCCTACCACAGCCATATATACATGCTTCCTAGACTTTGAGCCACACATTTACTTTTTACTGTTTATGAGCATTGAGTGTGGTCAAGCTGTGTAGACCCTTAGGAGCTTGTCATGTGGTTAAATCAAGATTCACTTGCACGTTCACTCACACATGCTGCTTCTACTCTAGAAGTACGCATCCACATATATGCACCCATTTCCATCTCCAGAACCACCCAAAAGTATTCTATTCCTAATCCGGGAGAGAATAGCCAAAAACATTCTCTTATTTCTGTTTTTCCCTGTAAAATAAATGCTCAAGTTATCTTGGTCACTACCACTTGCTATATTATTTCATGAGATGAGTGCTCTAAAAAAAGAAAAAAAAGAGAAAGGATACGAGGAAATAAAAAGGGGCAAGTGCCCGGAACCTCGAAAGAAAAGAAAAAGTGAGACGAGAGGTAAAAATGGACAAGTGTCCGACAGTAGAATTAGGGGTGCAATACCCACCTGAGAGGAAAGAAAAATAAAATATAGAGCATCTCATTCTCCTCAATTTCAAAGAGCAAGAAAGGTATGTATCTCTCAAAAAGAGCACAAGTAGAATTAAACTTTCACCATTGTTATCACCATCATCACCATACACCATTCATTCGCCACACATGCACATCTTGATTTGACTTATTGACTTATTTCTCTGGATCCATGGTTTGACTATGCAATAAATGTCTTGTAAGTATGTATACTCTATCTCCCACCTATGAGCTCCAGATATCAAAAGCCTTATTCAAGTAGGGTGAGAGAGAAGGCAAGTTTACTATGCTTCATACCATAAATACTACATACTTTGAGTGAAGGCATATACCATCACTGCCTTAGTAAGGATCCAGAAATACCACAAAAGAGAGATCTGAGAGAGTCATACAAGGAATCTCTGAGTTTTATTTGAAAATCTGCAAAAATTCCAGAGCTATAGCTGATCAAGAATAAGAGACAAGGCGCTTGACTAGACCGTTCTATCTTTTAACTGCTCAAGACAGAAGTGACGGTTACAAGTCCCATGGTAAAAGGTAAAATGAGTAAGTTTTAAGTCTTGATAGTTTACTCTAACTCAGAGATGAGACCTCATTTGAAAGCATGTGTACCGTCAACTTTTAAAGGCATTACAGAAACTTCTAATCCATCAGTAAGATTATCCTTGCTCAGGGGTGAGCAAGAGGTAAGCTTGGGGGAGTTTGTTGACGGTCCTTAAGTATCAAATATAATCAACAAGTAAATAGAGAAAAGGATTCAAATGCAACCGACACCCAGACTAAGGGTTTTATCTGACAGAATTCCACGAGTTTTGGTGTTTATCTATTTCTACAGGGGGTTATCAGGAAATATGGAGGAAAGGCCCACACGTCGGGTTTACATAGAGATATTAACGTGCACCGCAATTATCCAATATCTAGAAGAGTCTAGAAGCAACGGGAACGAGCGGGAGGCCGAGCGGACCCAGGGGCAAGGCGCCCGCCCTGCCCCCTTGGGCGCTGGCCCTGGCCTAAGAGCCAATCAGGCTCCGCCTCGCGGATCATGCTCCACCGACCTTAGGAATTAAGGAAAATCGTGCGATTAATGTCGGTTTGATCCGACGGCCCGTATTCATTTGGAAGGACTATATAAGCAGGACCCCTAGCCCCTGCAGGAGAGGACCTCCGAAACCCTAATTCATTCATCCATCTCGGGAGAAGAAGTCTCTAATCAAGCCCTAGAGCCACCACATCAACTAGATCTCTAGTTTAGCATAGCTACATAGGATTAGAACTAGAAGGAGTCAATCTTCGATTGGTTTCCAGATCTGTCAAGAGGATTCTTGGTAATTCCTCTACTGTTCTTTATTTGTTCATCATTGTTCTTCAATATTATGAATATGACTTTGTTCTACTTCAATATATTGATTATGACTTTGCTCTACTTGTTTATATTTGCAATTATATCGTTCTTAGTTTATCATAGTTATATGCTTGGCTTAGTTAGATTGGAATTATATACATGTTTAGGATCGTATAGCATTTATCCATGTGTACAGTGGGTAAATGATAAGTATTGTGTAGGCGTGGTTTCTATACCGTATTTATCTGCGATTGTACCCTATATGCCGGATCGCGGGGTAGTTCGTGGTAGTGACAGCTCCATTGATTCTTATATAGTCCCCCTCTCGTGTATAGGGCAGCCAGAGCAACATTATTACTCGGGAGTGATTGCTATCTTTCTCATCTTCCTTGATAATATCACTATGCATGGGCGTAGTCCTGTCTCACAATGATTGCCAAGTATAATTGCACTAACTATGATATGCTAGACTTTATAGTTAAGAATAACTTAGGAAATATTCTTGTAGTCCATCCTAATTCCATGCTAATGACTTGCTAGAATATCTGTTGAGGTGCTTATCATTATTATATGTGGCTAGTTATGCTGATCAGATTAATTATCTTTGTCACCATTCATACTTTATCTATCTTTTATGTGACATTTATCCCTGTATAAAATAGATATATAAATGCTCTCTATTATACATGCGATGATATATACTCAATTCCATATTTCATTCCATAATCAATATTGATGATTAGCAATCCCTTCCCAGTGGTAAAAATATAAGTAACAATACCTGGAATACTTTCTGGTTAAAATGCTACATCGGTATTAATCTGTGTGCTTGCGGATCTCATTTGTCATTCATTCAGAAGAGCAATTGCATATTTCAATACCGCGTCTCTCATGTCATGCTGGAGATGACAACTTGACTTAAGTGGCATGAGGGATAGGTTCGGCATTTTTGGCGCCATTATCAGAATTAGAAAACTAAGTCTACTTTTGGTAATGATGTTAAGAATGCCCAACAGTGTTCATAAATCTCTAGGGATATTAGATAAGAATAAAAAGTATGCAAAAACATACTTGAACATAGGAGACATGTTCGATGGAGTACGAAGGTAACATCATTTTAAACATTTCATTTGAAAGATTTTTGATTGACCCCACACTTGTTTTCTTTCCTGTCATGGTTAGTCACAATATATATAGAAAACAAGTACACAAGATAAACAAACTTTTTTATTATTGATAACTTTGAATAGGCACATTACATTGGAAGGGAAAAAAATATTTGAAACATAAATATTGTGAAAAGGAAAAATGTGCCTAAACAAAGATTCGTGCAGGAGGTGTGGTCTAAAGATCTTCAACAAGGCGACCAACACCTAAGGCTTCAGCGACCTTTCTAAGTATATTATTAAACTTGAAGCGAAACCTATTAACATCATCACTGAGGTTCCTAATCTCAGTGTTCTTTTCCTCTAGGTCGTCTTCTAAAACCCGTAACTCAGCACGTAGGTAGCCTGCTTAGCTAAAAGCTCGGCTATGATATTGGGATCATCTTCTTCATCGCTGCTCTCGTACTATCCTGCACGACGCTTGATTGACGGGTGTGGCAAGTGCCTCCTGATCCTAGGGAGAGTACTGGACAATTCCATCTTCTTGGCCTTGCCACCCATCTTGCTACCAGCATGATTGCCTTGCCTATCACCACTAGGGGCTTTTCTCTTAAGTCCTATGTTGCTAGTGGATGAACGGGTAAAAGCGGGTATGTTGGTGGTGCTATTGGTGGGTGCTTTGTGGTTTGCTGGTAACAACGCTAACGGCTTTCTCTTCTCAACATGGACCTCCTTGCTAGAACTCTCTTGGTAAGGTGCTATGTCTAGATTGGCTATGGTCTTGGGAGCATTGATCAGCGAGAGGGTATAGCTAGACATGGTCACTACTGAAGAATGGGAGAGCTTAGCAATCTTCACAAGAGGGAGATGAGAAATGGTTGGTGTGAGATGAGAAGAGGCCTATGGAGGATTTTATAGGTGCTAACGTAGTCTCTGATCTAGAAACAACTTGATCGTAACTATGGACGTGATGCTAATCAGTGTAGAAGAGGAAGGGAAAAAGATTGGGGCCGATTGGCGGACCTGGGGGTGCGGCCGCACCAGGGTGCGGCCGCACTATTGGGTCCACCAGTCGGCCTCTGTCTTTCAGGTATTTCTTTCCCTCTTGAGTATTTCACTATCCTGGTTACGATCAATCATGATGTGCAGTGGAATTAGAGTGATAATGTGTGGGATAGAGTTTTGAATTTTGAAAACTTTCTAAAAGCTATCACACTATCATGCATTTATGAGTGATTGATACCCATGATCACAAAGATTCAAAAATGAAGAAAAGATCATAGGGGCAATATGTTCTACTCATAAATACAACAAATGCACCATTTATTCAAAACGTAAATAGAAAGAATTTATTCAAAATAAATAAATAAGTAAAAAGAAAATATATTTTTATTTTTATTTTTTTATAAGTAAAAACTTACCTAGGGATAACTTACCGATTTACCTTGAGCAAGGGCTCATCTTTATAGTCCGTTGAGCGGGACTCTTCTCCCATTACTTCTTGCTTGATGATGGCACATCCGTCTTGGGAGGAGTAGACGGTTGCACCTTCTTGGGCCTCCACTTTAGCAGTATCACCTTTGGAGGTGTGGAAGTTTGTTCAACCTTCTGCTTTCGTTTCCACACCTGCTCCAGTTGTGAAGGCTTGGGGACTTCGTCCCTCTTTTCATTCTTTTTAGGAGCTATTTTCTTTTTCTGCTCCTTATTATTTTTCTTAAGAGCCGCCTTTTCTTTTGGCTCTGGCTTTTTCTTAGATATTTTTGTATTTCTAATAAGTTGAGGCTGGATCTCAACCTGCCTAATGCCTTGGGGGTTTGGCCCATAGAGGATGCGTATCATGTTGCACTCTTGTTGACGGCGTGGGCTGAACTCAAGCTTCTCTTCTTGGCCATTAATGTTAAAGTGGATTTCTCCAGCCCCAACATCAATCTGTGCTCCAGCCGTACTAAAGAATGGTCTTCCCAGGATTAGTGGTGTTTCTTTAGTGAGCTCCATGTTGACCACCACAAAATCCACTGGAACATAGTATCCTCTGATCTCGATAGGGATGTCTTGACCAATCCCTATCGGGTACCGGACTGACGAGTCTACCAACTGGAGTGTCATGGTGGTTGGCTCCAAGTTGGTGAAGTTCAGCCTGTCAAAGATTGATTTCGGCATGACGCTCACACTTGCCCCCAAATCACATAGGGCATGATCGAATTGCTGGGCCCCAATTGTGCAAGAGATTGTGGGGCACCCAGGATCCTGCTTCTTCTCGGGTAGCTCATTGAGTATAGCTACGCTACATTCTTCTATCAGCTTGACAACTTTAGTGGACGACAATGGTCACTTCTTGTTGATGATGTCCTTGATGAACTTGGAGTAGGACGGAATATGCAAGACATCCATCAACGATACACTGACGTGTGTCTTTTCAACCATTTCCATGAAGCGGAGGAACTGTTCATCTCCGTCCTTTCTCTTGTGGGAAAGGGTAGCATCGTGGCGTCCCCATAGTTGTTTGGGGTCGGCTCGTCTTCCATGGATTCTTCTAATGGTTGAGCCAGGACTTCTGCCTATGTTTCCTCCTATTGCCGTGGCGCCCTTCTTGTCTTATGTTTAGGATAAGGGGGATCACGAGTGGTCTTACCCCCTCTCGTGGTCACCGCATTTATATTTTCCACAGAATCAGGAGAAACAAGAGCTTTAGCAGTAGAAGCAAGCTGAGCTACTTTTAACTCGATCTTCTTATTAAAAGCTAGCTGGTCTCTAACAGAAAGGGTCAGTCCATCAAGCTTTGTATTTATGTTGACAAACATTTGATCATTTTCAGAAAGCTTTTTAACAAGATTTTCATTGATTTTGGCCTGACCTAGCACAAGATCTTTCAGCGAAGGCTGGGAGGAATTTAAACTGGAGTAATTACCTTGGGGGCGGTTCTAGTTGTTCCACCCATTACCTTGTTGTTGTTGGCGGAACCCGTTGTTGATGAACGATGCGTCCTCCTAGGTTCTAGGGCAATAGATCCCCATGTGGCCAACATCCCAACATTCCTCACACGTCATGCGTGAGTCGATGGCTTGGACAGTGCAGGTGGTAGGATCAATGGCCTGTCCATCCAATCTCTTCATTAGTTGGTCTATTTTTGTAGCAAGCAGATCCGTCTCCTTCACGGTATGCATGCCTTTTTGTGTTTTCTGTCCCTCTCCCCAACTCTGGTTGGCTACCATCTTCTCAATTAATGTCGTAGCATTCTCGATGGTCAGGGAGAGGAACGCGCCTCCAGCAGCGGCATCGACGTGCCCCTTAGACATGGGCGTGAGCCCCATGTAGAAATTCTGAAGCACGAGCCAATCTTCCATCCTGTGGTGGGGGCAGGCCCGGATGTACTCCTGGAGCCTTTCCCAAGCCTTAGGAATGGATTCGAGTGAAGTATGTTAGAAGTTTGATATCATTCCCCTTAGAGCATTTGTTTTGCTCATGGGGAAAAATTTCGCGAGGAACGCCGCGGAACATTTGTCCCACGTGTTCACAGCTTCCTTGCTCTAGTAGAACCATTGCTTCGTCCTCCCTGAGAGGGAGAAGGGAAACAAGCGGAGCTTGACACTTTCAGGTGTGACATCCTTGATGATGATGGTTTCACACAGCTCAAGGAAGTTCTATAGATGCACGTTTGCATCCTCACTTGGCAAACCACAGAACTGGTTTGCCTGCACCATCATGAGTAGGCCAGGCGAAGCTCGAAGTTTCCATTCCCAGTGTTGACTGCGGGCCTAACGGGCACTTTGGCAACAGCAGGGGTGGAATAGTCGCAGAGTGACCTGGCCATGGTGGTTGAAACGGATGGTGCGGGGGTGATTGGTTCGACTGTCGTCGGCGTGGCAGAGGAAGAAACGACACGAGTCCTTTTCTTCCTTAGGATTGCCTCCGGATTGCTGTTGAAGTTTGTCGGCAAGTTGAAACCGCTCATACACTATCCTATTTTCATTCCAATAAAAAGAGGAAGAAAACAACAAAGATTTCCTACTTAAACTATGGCTACCGATGCTTATTTTGTAATCAATGCTAAATGCCAAAGCTAGATGTTTGCATTGTTCTTTGCCCTCCCCGGCAATGGTGCCAGAAATGCTTGTTGGCATTTCTTAGCGTCACTACTAAAGATAGACTATAAATCCATCATTAGCAATGGCACCAGAACTGTGGGGTGTTGGTATACCATAACTATCATTACGTCAGAGAGATAACCCAAGGCCTTTAACGGTGCCGGCCTTAGCAGTGCAGTCTGGTAGCAATAATTAGGAATGCCGGATTGGCCATCCTAACCATCCTTAGTTATGATATGCAAAGCTGTAGCACGGCGCCAGATAAATGCACAGAGTTTACAATCTTAAGTAACGGTACTTAGGTATGCCAATCAATAGTTCATGAATATAAAGAATAAAACTACAAGCGAACAGAACTGATAATTGTAGCATTTCAACCCATGAGTATTCAAGGGTTATCGTATTTAATCCCATAGGAGGGCGTAACAAATGCATCTAGCTTGGTTTGTAGCATGATCACTTATTGAGATGCATAGGTAGACATAGTCTAATCAGGGGTCACGGCAGGCTCTTAAAATATGAATTGTGGACACACTCATCGGGGCAACCTCAAGGAATAAAGAGAAAATAAGGAAATAAAAGAAATAAAGAACAACTTCTTGAGCCGGCATTGATCTTATATAACTATGCAAAGAATTATCAGTAGAACATCTAATTAATATAACTAGAGTTAGAACTAAGTCTGAGGCTCTGGGGAGATCCCCGCAGCTGGACATCTAGCCGATAGAGACTTTGCAGAACTCCTACCGGAATACCTGATCGTGGGGGAATACCAGGGATGACAGGGCTGTCACTACCCTGCCACCTACCCCTCTACCTGAAAGATACCCGCGCATCCGCTGATCTCTGCATACCCGAGCACCTCACCCATGTAATTGGAAATGCCTCCTAGCCTACCGGGACCCCAACCCTACGGATTGAAAGGCTCCGCTAAGAGTGGCCATCACAGCCCAACGAACCGTTACCCTAATCTTAATCCTTTGTATATTCATACTAATTCGATGAACGATGAAGAACAAGGATGAACACATCAAGAACATAGCACAAGAACTAAGAACTAGTTCATAAACTATGAACAAGATATGAACACAACTATACTCTAATTCAATTGCATAATCATATAAATAAGATAAGAACTTGCTCATGGAGGAGAACTGAATTGTATTCATACCAAGAAGCTCTAAGATCCTCCAAGGAGACAAGCTCTCCTTGCTAGCTTTGCCTTGCTCTACTACTGAATCTAAACTAAAGAACAGGTGTAGAAATGTGAGGTGTATTACTCCAAATGATGGTGTGTGTGTGTGTGTTGAATGGTGTGGAGCCATCTATTTATAGCCCAACCAGGATGGTTCATGGTGATCTAAATTTGGTAGGAGGTGAAACCGTCCTATGCATGCTGCCATGCAACCACCTGAAAAAGGTGGGACTGAGTTGCCGCCACGGGGGGTGCGCCCGCACCAGGGTACGCCCGCACCACAGGTGGGCCCCCACCACCGCCTTTGCATGGTCGGTTCGTCTCTGGGCCCTGATCCTTCCTGTGGTTACGGATGGATCCATTTCGGTGTTTTGGGGTGCTTTTCCATTTATCTTTGATTTGCGCCTTTTCTGAATACGCTTTCTTGAAGTGCGCTTTCTCGTGTCTTTTGCGCCTTTCCACGTGTCATACATGAAATTGATATTTACAACAAAACTTGTGGAAAGGTTAGTTCAAAGCCCTACCATCTATTTATTTTATTTATTAAAATGATGTTTATAATTATAAGATAAGCGGTACCAACAGATGTCACGGCCAAGAGGTACTCATGTGGAACTCGAGAATTCGCCGAGTATTGCTCGATGAATCCTTAAGAACTTGTAAACAAAAGAAAATATGCGAGTTGACAAAGTTGTCGAAAAGTAGATGTAAAACTTGTGTATGATATATTGATTGATTGTCCTTCTTACATCGCTACTAGGCCTATATTTATACTCTGTCCTAAAGAGTCACAACCGTATACGACTAGGATTTAATTCCGAACCAAATAGAACTCGTACATAAAATAAACCCCAACAAATATGGAAAATAACTACCTATCCATCCTGGTGATTGGCACACCACCATTATCTTCATCGGCACATGCCTGTATCTCTTTTAACAATTCCCATACCTTTCCTCATCGGCATCGACAATCATTAGTAATCGGCAATGATCGACAATCAGCACCAGACTTAGCAACATCTTCCTCCTGTTGTTCTATCATTGGCATCATCGGCTATCGGCAATCTTCTTATCGGCCAGACACATCACCTCTGTGACTGTCAATTCAAGCCTCATTGACTATCCCGATTGGTGTCCAAAAATGGTGTCAACAATAGTGACAGATGACCATTTTTATTTAATGCTATCATAGACGCTTTTAACCTTAGAGAAATAGAGTCTTCAGGCAAACTTTTTACTTAGGCCAATAATTTACCTAATCAAAGTTTTGAGAAGCTAGACATAGTACTGGTGTGCATAGAATTAGAAGACAAACATCTACACATGTCGATTCAACTACTCTCAAGGGATATCTCAGATCATACTCCGCTGCTTTTGAGCACTGGCCATCGTCTTATGAATCAGCATTACTAATTCAAATTTGAACTTGCCTGGTTATTTCTTGATGGTTTCAAGGAGATGATTTGTGATATTTGGTAGAGTGTGGAACAAGGTTCTAGACCTTTGGAAACTTGGCAAAAGAAAATAAGGCAGGTACGACAATTCCCTCAGGGGTTGGGCCAAGAATATGAGCGGAACCTACAAGAAAGAGAAACAAAAATTATTAGATAAACTACAGGTCCTAGATAAAAAAGCAGAAACTCAAAACATCTAGCAATCTGAAATAGATTTGAAACATGTGCTAAGTGATCATCTTGCTGAATTGTTAAGAGAAGAAGAATTGAAATGGTACCAAAGAGCAAAACTAAAACATCTGTTAGAAGGTGACGCCAATACTAACTATTTTCATTTAGTTGCAAATGGGAAGCATAGAAAGACTCGTATCTTCCCATTAGAATAGGAGGACAAGATTATTTATGGGGAAGCAGAACTATAAAACTATATCACCAAATACTACAAGACTCTCTTTGGGCTGTGGGAGAGGTTGATTGATAAGGACCAAGCCTAATCTTTCGAGAAGTAATTGGTAAATTTGATTGGTGAAGAACTCGACATTGGCGATCTAGCTTTAAATCAGCACAATTCGAACCCTGCAACCGTTACACCACTGCTCTGTTGGTTATCAACCAAGCATAACTTGATTGACCTCACCAAGAAGGTTGTTCCTACAAGTGAATCGAGGAACACAAGCAAGAAGATATAAACACACAATCTGAAAATGCAAATACGAATGACGTTAATATTCAAATAGGGTTCAAGAACTCGGTTCCAAAGGACTAATCAACACAGTGGAGGAGATCAAGAACGGGAGCCCTAGATCACTATAAAAGGATTTGTCACCATAGTTACAATAAACTCTAATCAAAACCCAAGTTTAAACAACGGTGGCTGCATGGAATATAAAAGAAAGGCATCCTAAGGTTGGAGACAACCAGGGGGAGGCGCCCACAACTTGGGCTTAAGGCCTGACTCGATACATGGCCAAGTTGGCCCAAAATAGATGACGCAGCACCTTGTCGTGGTCACATAGATTAATTCATGCATGATCTGGAGTCAAGACTAGATCCAAAACGATGGTGTCGTCGTCCCCTTTTCAACAAGTCCAAGATCACTCTGTTTTGATGTCATATGAAGAAGTTATGATCAAAACACTGACAACGTGTCTGCTGAATCCGAGAGTGACGTGGTACCTGAGTTAGAGATGAATTGCAACTTGAGAAAGATGATGGTTGTTGACGGTCCTTAAGTATCAAATTTAATTATCAAATAAACAAAGAAAAGGATCCAAATGAAATCAACATCTAGACTTAGGGTTTTATCTGACAGAATTCCACGTGTTTTGGTGTTTGTCTATTTCTGCAGGGGGCTATCAGGAAATACGGAAGAAAGGCCCACACGCCGGGATTACATAGAGATATTAATGTGCCGTGCAATTATCTTACATCTAGAAGACTCCAGAAGCCATGAGAAGGAAGCGGAGGCCGAACGGGGCCAGGCACTGGGCGCCCGCCCAGTTGCCCTAGGCGCCCGCCCCCTGTTGGACTCCAATCAGGACACCCTTTCGGGAAAGATCTCCACTGACCTAAAGGATCAAGGATAACCGTTCAATCAATGTCAGTTTGATCCAACGGACCATATTCACTTGAAGGGACTATAAAACCAAACCCCCTGGCCCCTGGAGGAGAGAGCCTCTCAACCCTAATTTATTATTCTCAAGGGAGAAGAAACCCCTGATCAAGATTAGAGCCACCACATCAATTAGACATCTAGATTAGCATAGCTACATAGGATTAGAACTAGAAGGAGTCAATCTTTGATTGGTTTCCGGATCTGTCAAGAGGATTCTTGGTAATTCTCTAATTGTGCTTCTAATTATCTTTGTTCTTCAATATTATGAATATGACTTTGTTCTACTTCAATATATTGCTTATGACTTTGCTCTACTTGTTTATATTCAAGATTATATTGTTCTTAGTTTATCATAGTTATGTACTTGGCTTACTTAGATTGGATCTATATACATGTTTAGGATCGTATAGCGTTTATCTATCGGATCCATGGGTAAATGATAGATATTCTGTAGGCGTGGTGCTTATACCGTATTTATCTGCGATTGTACCCAATATGCTAGATCGTGGGGTGGTTCGTGATAGTGACAGCTTCATTGATTCTTATATAGTCCTCCTCTCGTGTATTGGGCTGGCAGAGCAATATTATTACAGGAGAGTGATTGCTATGTTTCTCATTTACCTTGCTAATATTACTATGCATGGGCGTAGTCTTGTCTCGCAAAGATTGCTAAGTATGCTTGCACTCACTATGATAATGCTAGACTATATAGTTGAGAATAACTTAGGAAATATTCTTGTAGTTCGTTCTAATTCCATGCTAATGACTTTCTAGAATATATAATTGAGGTGCTTATCATATTTATATGTGGCTTAGTATGCTGATCAGATTAATTATCTATGTCACTATTCACTACTTCATATATCTTTTATGTGACACTTACCCCTGTATGAAAGAGTTAGATAAATGTTCTTAATTATACATGCAATGATAGATACTCAATCTCATATTCTATTCTATAATCAACATTGATGGTTACTAATCACTTCCCAGTGGTAAAAATATAAATAACGATACCTGGACTTCCCGGTTAAAATGCTACATCGGTATTAATTTGTGTGCTTGCAGATCCCATTCATTATTTATTTAGAAGAGCAATTGCATATTTCAATACCGCGTCTCTCATGTCATGCTGGGGATGACAACTTGGCTTAAGTGGTATGAGGGATAGGTTTGGCATTTTTGGCACCGTTACTAGAATTACAAAACTAAGTCTACTTTTGGTAATGGTGTTAAGAATACCCAACAAGCATTTTTCGTGCCGTTGCCGGGGAAGGTTGATTACTAATCAGGAATGGATATAGATTTTTGAGTTATCATTCGCATCACTAATATGATTGAGCTTATCTATTCTCTCATACAGTTTTACCCTGATATTTTTCTATTTTTTATCTTGTGCAGGGGAATATATGAATAGAAGACATCTTCCAGGAAATTTTGTTGACAATCCCGAAGCCTTATTCAGAAAAACGAGAGCCAAGCTCAAGAGGAGATCATCAACACTTCAGCAAGAAGCTTCATCCAATCAAGAAGATCACCGGAACTTGTCTTCAGAGTTAGAAGCCATGGCGAACAAATCAATCCGTGCGTTCTCAGCTCCCACAACGGACAACATCCACACTGGACCTGCTGCAGAGATCGATGACAACTTTGAGCTCAAGCCTGGACTTATCAACAAGGTGCAATCCAACCAGTTCTGTGGGAAGGCACACGAAGATGCTAGTGCTCATCTCCAACACTTCCTGGAGATATGCAGCACATTTACCATATCAGGAGTCCCCAGAGATGCTATGCTACTTCGCATCTTCCCATTCTCACTGTTGGGGAGAGCGAAGCAGTGGTTTTACGCTACAAAGGAGAAGAATACTACGTGGGCACTCTGCTCAACAAACTTTCTGGCTAAGTTCTTTCCCATGGGCAAGACCAATGCTCTCCGTGGGAAGATTACAAGTTTTCAGCAACAACATGATGAATCTGTTCCAGAAGCATGGGAGCACTTCCACGACTACATCCTAGAATGTCCCCATCATGGAATGAAGAGTTGGCTACTGATGCAGACGTTTTATCATGGGCTCAGCAACAGTGCCTGAGAAACCATGGATGCTGCAGCCGAAGGAGCATTCTTATCACTCACCATACCACAAGCCACAGCTCTTGTGGAGAAGATGGCGTCCAATCAAGGCTGGAATGAAGAAAGGACCCAGACACGCAAGAAAGGTGGAGGTATGCATCAGCTCAAGGAGGTAGACATGCTGTCTGCAAAGCTAGACCTGCTCATGAAGAAGCTCGATGATAGAGCTGGAGATAAGAAAGAAGTTATGCACATCTACGACTCTCGCATGACTTGTGAGGAGTGTGGAGACACTGGACACTAAGGCAATCACTGCCCTGAGATGCTTGAGGATGTGAACTACATCAACAACAACAACAACAACAATTACTACAACCGTCCTCAACAAAATCAAGGTTGGAATCGACAGATGCCTAACTACTCAGGTAATTATCAAGGTAACAATTCTTACAACAATAATAATTTTCCACCTCTGAGAGAGTTAGTGTCTAATCAAGGAAAGCTAATGGATAACCTATCTAAGAAATTGGCATCTAATGATAAAATGCTAGAAAATATAAATAATAGAATGGATAATTTCTCTACTGCCATCAAGAATCAAATTAGCTTTAATAAAATGATTGAATCTCGGTTAAATAAATAAAAGGATCCAAATGCAACCAACACCCAGACTTAGGGTTTTATTTGACAGAATTCCACGAGTTTTGGTGTTTGTCTATTTCTGCAGGGGGTTATCAGGAAATATGGAAGAAAGGCCCACACGTCGAGTTTACATAGAGATATTAACGAGCCGCGCAATTTTCTATCATCTAGAAGACTCCAGAAGCCACGGGAACAAACGGGAAGGTGATCGGGCTCGGGGGCAGGGCGCCTGCCCTCCCCCCTTGGGCGCCCGCCCTGTCCTAGAGTCCAATCAGGACTCTCTTCGGGGATTATGCTCCACCGACCTAAAGGATAAAGGATAACCGTTCAATCAATGTCGGTTTGATCTGATGGCCCATATTCACTTGGAGGGACTATATAACCAGACCCCCTGGCCTCTGGAGGAGAACAAGTTCATCATAGAGTTGAGAGGTGCCCTCGAAGGAATACCTCTCCTCTAAATAAAATTTCTTTTAGGCTTAGCATCCAATGTGAGTAGAATTAGATTTTCTAGTTTCTACTAGATTGAGAGAGATAGAGTGGAGGTGTAGATCGGAGGAAGCCCGGCCTGTCGGTGTCTACTCCGAGGTTGTACCTGCGGGATCAAGTCTCCTAACCCGAGGCTTGCTCCTAGGATTCTTCAGTAATTCGACTTCTAAATCCTAGTAAGTTCTTGTTTTATTGTTCTTTGGTTTATGAGTTTACTTTAATATATTCTAGTTGAGTTTAGAGTAATCATTTCTAGCGTAAACGTGGTGTTTGGGCTAGGGTACTCATAGATATCCCCTGACTAGCTGGACCGTGGTAGTAGCAAGGAACGTGACATTTCCGAGTTACCTTTGAAGCCCATATCTCGTTAGCAGGAAGGATAGGGTTTATAGGTGCGGGTCGAACATCCTTTATGGTGTCTAGATTACGTAAGCTTCCCCAATAGAACAGTAGATCATCCTTACCAAGGCATAGAATGAGACTACGGTTGTAGTCTTCTCTATACATCGCTCACATCGAGAAACATTCTTTGTAGCCTAAAGGGTAGTAGCAATAGATTTGGTTAGTCAGATGCACGCTTTCTCCCAGTGGTAAAAATATAAATACGATACTCTGGATAACCTCCCGGGTGAAGTGCTCACCGATATCCGTGCGCTTGCGGATCATTTCTTGATGGCGTTACCAAATATCAACAACCACCACATATCAACAAAACATTGAAGATGACAAGTGGGGACAACATGTGGAGCAAGGTGGTGGGCCAACCCCCCTATGGGTAGGTCGACCGACCCACATTTGGTGGGCCCCCACCTGGCCCACATTCCCACCAACCGCAGCACCTTCTAGATGGTTGGTGGGGCCCACATGGAAGCTAAAGGTCGGTCAACCGACCTTGATGTGGGCCCACCTTGAGTCGGTTCACTCCCACTGACATCCCCATGATGAACATGTGATGGAAATTCCCAACCATTGATCATATGGCGGTTCCAAGGTTGGTTTGATGCAATGGTGGAGAAGAGGGAGCACGCGGATCGCTGACGTGGCGTTAGAGTAGCCCCTACTCCATGTCCCCCTATAAATACCCCCTTAGAGAGCCTAGTTAACCATGATGTATCTTAGGAAGAGCTACTTTTAGCTAAGTGTGAGAATAGAGGGAAGACAGTGAGGAGTTCCCCAAGGAGGAGTCCCGGCTTGTCGGGAGTCTTCTTCTAGGAGCGCCTCAGCGGATGCTTGTCTTCTAGTAAGTCTTCCTTCTAGTTGCCTTTCATCTGAGTACTTGTAGTATTTACTTTCTGTCTTAGTTTATCTTAAGTATACAACCGGCCTACTGGCATATTGCTTTGCCTTGTGTGAATTGCTCGAAACATTAGCTAGGTCTAGAGTAGTAGAATTAGTGTAGACGTGGTGTTTAGACTAAGTCTGCCCTTGTGGACTTCTTGTCGCACCTGAAGAACGCCTGTAGCAAAGCGTGACAAGCCTCTGCTGGACATTAGGAGTTCTCTTCAGTGTGTTGTTAGGCAAGTTGCAAATAATAGTTGGCCTGCATGGTAGCTGCCTAGGGAAGTGTTTCGCCACACCCTTTTCACAAGGGAGTTAACTCTCAGCTATACTTAGGATAGCTTAGCCAGAAGCCAAATACTAGAAATACCTCTCCACCCAATCCTAAGCCCTTTCATCAAAATCTGAAATACGATACCTAGAATACTCAACCCGTGTGGAAAATACGATACCTGGAATACTCCTGGTGAAGTGCTACATTGACCATCGTCCACTTGCAGTAAAACCGTTTGCCACTTCTCGTGTCACACTAGCATTTTCTAGTGTTGTGCCAAGGACTGACAATCCTAGGTAGTGACGCTAAGAAGAGTCAACACTCAACGTTGGCGTTCTGGCTTCAAATTAGCACGATTTGAACCCTACAACCATTACACAACTGCTCCATTAGTTATCAACCAAACATAACTTGATTGACCTTACCAAGAAGGTTGTTCCTACAAATGAATCAAAGAACACAAGCAAAAAGATATAAACACGCAATCTAAAATTGCAAATATGAATGACATGAATATTCAAAGAGGGTTCAAGAACTCGGTTCCAAAGGACTAATCGACACATTGGAGGAGATGAAGAACGAGGCCCTGGATCTCTACAAAATGAGTTGTCACAACAGTTACAATAAGCGATTTAGTTTGTTGATGGAAAACTAAACTCTAATTGTCGGTGTTTTGACCCCGGGGGTGACACTAACGAGTGAATTTGTGTGCGTGCTCACTTTTCTGGATGGTGATGCAAGAATGACATAGAGATTTATCCTAGTTCAGGCAAGAGAAGGCCCTACGTCTAGTGGGGGAGGAGTCTTTGTATTATCTTGCACCTAAGTGCTTGTAAAGGGGTGAATACAAGCGTATGTGGCTGAGAGCTCGAGGTCTTAGCTGGTGGCGGTGTGTGAGTTGTGTTCTAGGCGTTATGCTCGTTGTACCTGATGCGTATATCGTCCTCAGTGTTCCCTTTTATAGTTCCAAGGGGAGACCTAGGTTACAGGGTGTAGGCATTAGAATAAGCCTCGATAGGGGTATAGCACGCTGACCTACTCGAGGCCTCCGTACCGGCGTGGCATCGAGCCATCTTGTTTCATGGTACTTTGGTGATGATGGCGCGTGAGCTTCTGAATTCAGCTCATGTACATCATCTTGGATTGGCTTTGGCATGATCACGCTTGTACGTCATGGCAGTTGTCACATCCGGGGTGGTTGAAGCGATGACTTCCATCGCCTGACCCTTTCTTGGGAAGGAATGTATCTGCTCGAGGGTCGGGCGACACGAGCGGCTTTACTGAGTGGAGCGCTGACTTTGGGTGTCTCGAGGGGTGCCGCGATGGGATATTACGCCTGTTTTGTATGAATCGGCCGATCTGGTTCTCATTTGCATCGGTACCGGGGAGAACTATGATGGCTTCGCCGTAATTGAGGGGCGAGCGTGTTGCCGATTCATCCTCTGCTAGTTCACAATCCTCAGCGATGTCTCGTGGGAACTCCTATGTGAAGAAATCCCACCAAAGGCGCTTATGCATATGGGCATTGAGCCACATGTTAATGAACCACCAAGGACCTCCCAGGTTGCTGATGGGTTCGCCTAGCAGGAGTTTCTCGGCTACTTGGTGAAGGAGGTGATAAACAGAACCCAAGAGGTATCGGCTAAGGGGGAATCGGTTACCATTGGCTAGTCGCTCTGCTACCGATAAGTAGATAGAGGTTGGCCTTACCGATCGGCCACAGAAGATGAACTTGTCTAACCACATATTCAGAAAAATGGCATGCTCTCTTTGGCCGATCGATCCAGTTTGCCGATATTTCTAGACAAATCCTGACCAGCTGCCGATGTTGTGGGTTTCTACTTTATACTCAGATTTGTGGTTGAAGATACCACTGTCATCGGCATGGGTAATAACCAAGCCAGTAAGCATAACAATATCGGCAAGTGTGGGGGAAGCTGGGCCATGACCAAAAATGAAGGCATTAAAGGTATCTGACCAAAAGTATGAGGCTGCTATCATCATTGATTCATTCTTTTCCATATCGGCAATGGAAAGCCTGATGCATTGGTCTAGTTTGTGTTCACCCCAGTATACTTCATTTGTCTTAGTGACCCTCAAAAACCAGTCTTTCCATCCCTTAGTGGTTTTGGCCAGGATCGAAAAGTGTCTTTCCATAAGTCTAAGGAAAAGTTCTTGGCTCTAAAGGGGATTCGGTTGGTTTCTACATTGATTATATTAGTGGGATCTGGATTGCCCATTGGACCCAGACATTGAAGGTGAGGTTGCTCAGTGGGAATAACAATCTTATCACTTAGTCAGATCCTAAAGATTGGAGATCAAAAAGGTTGAAAAACAAAGAAAAATGTGCTGAGTAAATGGATTTGCAAGAATACAAAAAACTGCAGTAGGGAAAAGGAGATGAGCATGGACTAACCTCGGGCATGATGAAGTTGACAACCATTTCCTTCCGAGAAGAAGAAAGAACTAGAGGCTTGAAGATTCTGGGAGGAAAAGGGTCTTCGTTGTTGAAGTTCTTGAGCTCTTTGTCAAGGTCACCGCCGAGACGATGAACTTGGAAAGGGAGGATGGCAGGATGGAGAATGAGTACTGAGGAAGGAAGTATTTATAGGTTGAAGTGAGTAGGGGTATTTTTGACTTATCTCTTTGTCGTATTCGTGAAATTCGAGGTTCTTCAGATGGATATGGTAACTGTTCGCACGATAATCAAGGGATTGTACAGGTGATTTGATGGCAAGTAATCATGATTTTGGAGATATTTCACTGTACACAATCTTTTGGTCGGTCAATCGGCAATCAATCCTAACAGAAAAATTGCCGATGAGCGTGAGATTCGGTTGGGATGGTTGAGAGATTTGAGATATTTGTTGAGATGTGGAGTCAGGGTTGAGGTTGTCTAGATTTGGTAATTAATTTTTACCAGAAGGAAATAATTATGAAAAGAGTGTCATTATCAGGAGAGAATTTCGAAGCATTAATGATTTCATACTCCAAAATTGGGGGCATGTGTTGACACCGTTTTTGGGCATGAGTCAGGATGTTCAGAAAAGATTGATCAGAAGTCAAGGAGATGTTGTGTCTAACCGATAAGAGGATTGCCGATAGCCGATGATGTCGATGATAGGACGATAGGAGGAAGATGTTGCTAAGCCTGACGATAGTTGCTGATCATTGCCGATTGCTGATACTGATGATTGCCGATGCCAATGAGGAGACGTAGGGGAATTGTTAACAGAAATACAGGGATTATGCCGATGACGATGAAGCAAGTTGCAAATAATAGTTGGCCTACATGGTAGCTACCTAGGGAAGTGTTTCACCATACCCTTTTCACCTATCGGCCACAATAGGAAGGGAGTTAACTCTCAAGTATACTTAGGATAGCTTAGCCAGAAGCCAAATACTAGAAATACCTCTCCACCGAATCCTAAGCCCTTTGATCATCATCTAACGAATCAATTGGTCTAGTTAGTCACTTCTCGTTCCCCGTGGAAAATACAATACCTGGAATACTCCTGGTGAAGTGCTACATTGACCACCGTCCGCTTGCGGTAAAATCATTTGCCACTTCTGGTGTCACACTAGCATTTTCTAGTGTTGTGACAAGGACTGACAATCCTAGGTAGTGACGCAAAGAAGAGTCAACAAACATTTCTAGTACCGATGCCAGGGAACTGTAGCTGGTTAACTAGACTCAAAGTCATCAAGTTATCCTTGTTTGATTAGAACCTTTACCTATCCCTTGGATCAAACAACCCTCTTTGACTACGCTACTCCATGGGGCGCTGAGCTGGAGCCGCCTAGTTCTTCTAAGGCCATTTTAGCCGTTCGTTATGAGCTTCGCCCAAGTCTCATAGCGATGGTTCAGGAGAATCCCTTTTTAGGAGAAGGAGATGAAAATCCCTATACCCACCTACGTGACTTCGAGCAGCTTTGCTCGTGCATTCACATCCAAGGGATGAGGCGAGTTACCCTTAAGTGGAAGCTCTTTCCGTTCTCTTTACAGGAAAAGCCAGATGATGGTACTCTCACTATGTAGGTAGTGTAGACAGAGAATGGGAGAAGCTGCAAGCCAAGTTTTGCCTTACCTACTTCCCCATTTCCCATGTGGCTCATCTCCGTAGAGAGATCCTAAACTGCAAGCAAGAAGAGAATGAATCTCTAGGTGCGGCTTGGGCACGAATCACAAACTTAGCACCGTTAGGCTCAGACTTAGCCATAACCGAGCTAACGCTAATGCAGCATTTCTATCTCGGTCTTAGGCAAAGTTCCGCACAATTCCTTGATCTAGCCTCAAAGGGAGCATTCCTTCATTTACCCATTAGTGAAGGTAGGGTGGTCCTAGCAACCATACTAGACAACACCCCCTACAATGATGACCATAGTGATGCCCCTGACGAAGACCAAGCCCCTAGGGACAAAACCTCCTCAACTGACGCTACAGTAGCCACATCACAAACTATCGAGCCTAAACCACAATCTCAAACACCTCTAAGGGAAGAAGTGATTCATCCCTTGGAGTATCCTCTTAACATCAAGATGGATCTTTTCGCCAATTATGGCAACGTCTCGAAACAACCTGTGCAAAAGAGAGACCACAACGCTCCAAAAGAGCAAGTATCTTCTCGGTTAGAGGCTTGTTACCTCAAAGCAACTGCTCAGGAGCTCGTGACTGTTATGAGCTGTGAATGGCTAAAGGAGTCAGAAGCGTCGTCTTATGTTATCAGTCTTCTCTCCTCCTTCACAACCATTTGTTGTCTCATAAGCTGGACTCTCATGGATTCTATTTATGACCCCACCGTAGGAGCATCTATAATGTCTAAGAACTTAGAATCAACACTCTTAGGTCAGGAACCGTTAGTTCCGACCAAAAAGTTTCTCAAGTTACCATCTGGAGAATTGGTCGAGAGATACGACCTTGCACAGAATGTGTCTATTGTCATTAACAAGGTCCATGTCCTCTTGAATTTCTACATCTTTGATGTAGAGGACATCGACCTGTTAATTGGGCACCCGCTTATGAGATTCATTGAGAGATTTCATAGCGGGCACCTCAAGGGTTAGATAGGGAAGAACCTAAACTTTCCCATCCCCTATGTCGGCTCGATTAACACTAAAATCGGGGGCGATGCGAGGCGAGGCTGGGGGCAGCCGACTCAATCCTTCCAAATCACTAGAAGGCAAAGCCGTTCATTCCTCTTGTGTGCGCATGCATTATCTAATGCTAAGGACTCTACAAGAATTGGTTTTTATATCAAAGTCCTAGATAGGAAAGTAGAGTAGGCACAGATGCTTCACAAAAGGCAAAATTTATATGAAAAAATTGATTGAACTTTCCAACGGACTCATTCCATAAGTAAACACTCTGTCACAAAGGGAGGAACTGGAGGAAATTCAGTGTGAGTTGTTGACACCAACCTTTCGCTTCTCGGCAATGGTCGTTCATAGCAAAAGCGAACAAACCGGGAATGTTTCGACCTATAACTCAACCTGCGCCGAACCCTGTAACTCATCCGATAGAGGAGGTGATGGTAGCCACTCACCTAGATGCATCACAACCTAATCTAGAGGAGGAAGCTAAGGATTACATCAAAGAGCAAGAAACATAACTAGATGAACCACTACAGCTAGATGAATCTGAGCCACCACCTAAGCCCTCCATAGAACTTAAGCCACTTTCCCCTGGGCTTAAGTATGTCTTCCTTAACGGCGATAGGGATAGCCCTGTCATCATTAGCGATCAACTCTCTAAGGAGGAGGCCGCTAAACTTATCGCTGTATTAGAGAAACACCGCTCTGTCTTAGGATACTCCCTCCAAGACCTTAAGGGAATTAGTCCCACTCTCTGCACTCATCGCATACCCATAGAACTTGATGCTACACCTTCTATGGAGCCTCAAAGAAGGCTAAATAATGCGATGAGGGAAGTAGTGAAGAAAGAGGTCTTGAAGCTCTTGCACGCGGGCATAATCTACCCTATTCCAAACAGTGAGTGGGTCAGCCCTGTACAAGTAGTACCTAAGAAGGGAGGAATGATGGTAGTTAGAAACGATAATAACGAGCTTATCCCACAACGAACCATCACGGGATGGAGGATGTGCATAGATTACCGAAAACTCAACAAGGCTACAAAGAAAGATCACTTCCCGTTACCCTTCATCGATGACATGCTAGAACAGTTGGCAAAGCATTCTTTCTTTTGTTTCCTTTACGGTTATTCGGGTTATCCTCAAATCCCGATCCATCCCGATGATCAGAGTAAGACGGCATTCACGTGCCCTTATGAGACATATGCATATAGCGCATGTCTTTTGGCCTATGTAATGCTCCTGCTTCCTTCCAAAGGTGCATGATGTCCATCTTCTCAGACATGATTGAAGAAATCATGGAAGTCTTCATGGACGACTTCTCCGTCTATGGGAAGACTTTTGATGACTGTCTTGAGAATCTGGACCGCGTTTTACAAAGACGTCAAGAGAAGCACTTGATCCTAAACTGGGAGAAATGTCATTTCATGGTTCAGGAGGGCATAGTGCTAGAATATAGAGTGTCCGAGCGTGGGATAGATGTCACAGAACCGACCAAATTATAAGAGTTCAAGTGTAGAAACGATCGACTAGCAATCAAGTTTCCAAACTTGAGCCCATATAATCCCGGTAGTCAACTGAAATCACGAAGGACTTCAAACCAACTTGCAACAAACCAAGATCGTAATAGTTCAACACAACACAGCGAATGTTACATAGTCATTCATTGCCGTCGAAGCGGCACCACATCGGAGTTACTTAGTTATTACAACCCATGTTTGCAGTAGCGGAAGCAAAATAATTACACACACTTTCCAAAGTTCAGTCCACAAGTTCTTGTTATAGCCAGAGTCGTACACCATCCATCCAAAAGCAGCAGATACGAGTTTGTTAGGGAACCGTGCCCAACAGTTAGTCCTCATCCCCAGCGGGATGGAGACAGGTCTTGTAGAAGCCATCATAAAAGATATCATCTGCAACAGGTGGGAATAAACCCTGAGTACGAGATTGTACTCAGCTAGACTTACCCGTCTAGTAAAATATAAAAGACACCAAGGATCATGCAAGGCTAAATATAAAGTGGAGCTGGTTGACTCAACAGTTGCCAAAAGCTTAATTGAGCTATATTATTGTAAAAGCATCATATTAATCATCATTAGCCTACCACTAGATTAGCACCTATAGTAAACACATCACTTGATTATTACAAGCATTAATAACCATATCAAGTTCATCATATGCTCTTTCTTGCTATCATCATTATCATGAACCAAAGTTCCTTAGTGAATGCTACGTTTGCCGCTACTCTGTCAAGTTCTCACTAACCGGGAGAGACGGCGATTCGAATCGAATTCCTATCCAGCTAGAGGGGTATTCCTAGCACTCACCCAAGCATCTCCCGTCGGAGAGCCAACGGGTCACCTTTGGTACAACTCAGGAATCGCGGCTCCGATCAGCGCCGCAATCCCAGGGCTACCACTCTGCCAGGGAGGTCAGGAATTTTAACTCACCTGCCTTTGGGCTTACGCCAATGGTCCCCCGCACACCGCACTTCCTCCGGTAGTGCGCACTTTATACTTGCCGGTCTTCCGGCCTGAGTCATACTACTCGGCTTTGCGGTCGGAACGAGTTATCCGGCCAACTAAGTGTTAGGCATGCGTTCAACATGACAAGAGGACGTACAATGGTCGGTCCTTAGCTGCCACAGACGGAGTTACTACAACCTTGCAAAACTCCACCCGGCTTAAGTCAAATTAATCCGGTTTCATCCACGATAACACATATAGTCCATCGTGATCTGACATGACCCTATATCGCGCAGGTGACAGGATATCACCCGACTTCTACCGGTTAAAGCATGGCTAAGCTGCTACTCGATCCTAACTCTATAACCAGGGAGTGGTAAGATATCTGGATAAGGATTGAGTAAAATGCAGCAAAGGCTTCATCACAACTCCTATACTTAATGCATCAGTAGATATAACATATTCAAGTAAACTTTCAAAAATAAAGGGAGACTTAGGATGCTCCGGGGCTTGCCTTTCACGAACGACGCTGGCTCGTGGTTAGGGCACTCAACCTCTTCTTCGGGCTCCTCGAGTCCGGCTTGCTGGACCTCCACCTCCGGGTTGCCCTCCTGGCCTTCGGGGTTCACCTGGAGCTGGAACGATGCGGTTGCGTCCGGTGCACCTATTGCATGCATGATAAGTAAGAATGGGTGCATAGTAGAAGGGAATGAATGCTTGACAATGCAATTAGGACTTCACTGGACACTCATTTACTGAGTAAACTTCTAAGATTAACTCACAAAGGATGACTAACTAACTTAGCAGGACTTAGCAAGTCAAACTATAACCAGCAAACATCCCATAACAGAACAGCTCAGTAAACAGGTCATAACTAATACTAGACAGATCCAACAAACAAGAGTGAGGACATTTTGGAAAGCTTATGAAATTTTGTACAAATCATCTTTAAACCTCACAGCAAGATTCATAGAGTAAACAAGTCATTTAAACAAAGTTCCAGGTTCTGTCCCAGAAAAACAGAGAGCACCTATTTCTGGAACCTAACTTGGAAGAGCTAGAACTTTTGAACTACTGGGCCAAATGACCCCAAATTTAAACCACGGCTAGTTCATAAAGTTTACAACATATTTGATTTAGACAAGTCTTCCAGAAAACCAAGTTATCAACAAGTAAGGATTGAATTACTCCCTTGTTGTCCAGAACAGCTTTTAACCCTTTAATTAATTATTTAAAGACATAGCCAAAACATAATCAGTATCAACCACATGGCTTATAAGCACAAACATATCATAAGACCACCAGAACATCACATGTTGACCTCTAAACATTTACTAACAAAGCATTTATTTATTTAATTCTATAAAGGGACATAATTACAAGATACTAGCAAAAGTGCTCAGCAAAATCTACAAAAATTACAGAAGCACAATCTTAGCATTTTGACATCACCATAAAAATTTCAGAGCAATTTCACATACCAAATTCAAGATAGGCATTTAACATGTGGCAAGGTGCTTATTTCACAAATTAGGAAACATGGTTTATATAGTGTCAAACAACAGATTTCAGATTATTTACATGCTATTAATACCATAAACAAGTTTGACACCAAAGTAGAGCAGCAGCATAGACACCAATTATTTACTATGATTTAAATAAGGAAACAAGCCATAGAATCAACATAAATTTCATATCACAGATATAGTACTCCAAAAATCATGAAGTATTTATCATAGCAGCCCTACCACTGGTACCCTGGACTGAGACGATCCGGCTTCAAAAGCCCTTTTGCGCGACTTGGATGCACTATAGCCCTTTTACCCTCGACAAAAACTTACTTCTCATTGCTCTTCATATTGCTATCTCTCCTCTTCTTTGAACTTTGCTTTGGGAGAACATGGGCTATCTCTTCTTCTTCTTCTTCTTATCTCTTTTTTTTCAGGTGGGTAGTAAAAACCCCTAATTCTACTGTCGGACACTTGTCCATTTTTTCGGCTCAAGTGGGCATCTTTGTACCCCTAATTCTACTCCGGACACTTGTCCATTTTTACCTCTCGTCTCACTCTTTTTTCTTTCTTTTTCGAGGTTCCGGGCACTTGCCCCTTTTTATTTCCTCACATATTTTTGCATAACCCATGCCTCTTCTGCATTGAATCTTTTTGGAGAGAGAGAATAACAACACTTGGGACAGTGAGTGATAATATTTTTAGCAATTTTAATGAATGGTGGTGGATGATGTAGTAGATGTGTGCAAGTGAATATCTTAATTTAACCACATGAAAAGATCCTAAGGGTCTATACAGCTCGATCAAACTTAATGTGAATATAACTAGCAAAAGATGTTATAGCAAGTATGGTTGTGATAGGAATTTTATCATGCTAGGAACTCATCATGTGATTTGCTAGTTTTCAAAATAAATCTCCAGAGCTTAGTGTAGTAGGAACAAGATAAACAGCAGCTCAAACTTTATATCATGTCCTTATCTTACCTAGACTTTACTTTTAGGCTCATGCTTCCCATAGATAATAAATTTTAGTTTTAGTAATTCCTGGAAGAACTCTAATATAAAAGCTAGGTACTCACAAGTAAGCAAACAGAGCAACTATTCATCATTTCCATCAAACATCTTTTTGGTCTTTTATTTTTCTAGAGATTAGCACTTAGTAGGGAAAATAAAGCACACTTATCTACACACTTTTTTTATTTTGTTTTCATGTTTATAGAATGCAGTAAATGAACGCAAGAAAATATTTATTGGGTTTTCTAGGTTTTTCTCTTTAAGATAAAATACTAAAATAGAAAAGAGCAAATAAAAACTTACCTGATAAGGAACTCCCCCAAGCTGAATGTGGTTGTGGGTCTTACCCAACGTTCCAGAATCGCATCATGGTGGTGATGTTGTCGTTCATTGTCGTGGTGTCTTGTCTCAGTTCTTGTACTGCAGTGGCGTGGTCCTGGTTCCACTTTTGTTGTTGTTCCAGGAGTCGTCCATGTTCTGCTTGCATATCTTGAATGGCGAGGAGGGTGTTGTCGGTACGGGTGAAGAAAGCGCCGACCTCTTGGTAGTAGTCATTCGTGAAAGCATAAGAGGCGTCGGAGTACCGTCCTACATCGAATTGGGGCGGGGGTCTGGACCCTGAAGCTCCATATGGATCAGTGGAGTACCTGCCCGTATGAAAAGGCGGGTTTGTCCACTGGTGATCTTGGCTCTCCGGCCATGTCTCCTGTGTTGGCTCTTGTGGTTGAGCATGTCGAACCCATGGGTCCCGAAGGACTCCGGGGTTGTAGTCGCAATAATGCAGGTGCGTTGCTTCTTCCGGCCCGAGATCAGCTCCATACTAGGTGCGTTCTTGATAGGTGGTCATCCATTCAGATGCCACTCGTTGTGGAGCTCTCTAGTTTACCGGTGTCACTGCAATCTCAATCAAATAATTTTGAACAACATAGAGGCCAAGGTTCGGGTTAGGTAACCGAATCTTGCCTTTATTATCGTATAACATATACATTACGTTTCCCTCTTTCTTCAACATCGGAGCTTGCCTAAATGTGTCATAGCCATGATAAATTCGTAACTCATCTATGAATTCCAATGATGAGTTTTCTAGTAAATTAAGATTAGAGGCTAGACGAGTGATAAGTGAAGTACAACCGACAGGTCCCTAAAGACTAGGTGTACTAAGCCAATGAGAAACCAAAAGTGTAACAGGTGAAGTGGGTACTTTATTTATAGCAGCATATAGAAGTTGTAAATCTCCTATTCTTACTTTTCTAATATCATCACGATGGAAAAGATTGTACCCGAGCCATTTGTGGAACATCCTAAGAGTGGGGTATTCCATGTCGCTCGTTCCGGCTTGGCTATAAAACTCATCTCTAGATATCTCTCTCCAAAACTGGTGTCTCAAAATTGGGTAAGTCGGAGTCAATGTCCAAGATGCATCTTGAAGAGAAACTAAGATGGTCGCTCAGTTCCCTCCAAGACAACATAATGTCCTGTTTGAACATCCGAAAAGCGATTCCCCCCTCATAATATTGTAAAGTGCAAAGAAATTCAAGGGTGAGAAGACGGGAACCCAGCTCAGTTATGTTCCAGAAATTTGTCCATCCCACCATCTGGAAAATCAAATCGAATTCAGTATCCATACCTGTTTCTTGTAGCAAGATAGGATCAAGGGGGTGTGAATGAAATCCTTATTCTTTAGCTGCTGGTAAACTTCCTTTTTCCTGTGGGTCTTCAGTCCAAGGTCTCCTATTTTGAGGAGGACCTTGACTCGTGGATCAGATGAAGATGACGGAGCTTGCGAGGGTGTCGGGTCGACGCTCATCTCTGACTGGTGCGAGGAGTGTCGGGATGAACTCCTCGTACCTATGTTCTTGAGGGCCTTGCCTGCGTTCTTTACCTTTTTGAACATCCTGCAAACAAAAGTTGGCACACACACAACTAGTGGAAAAATGTGAGAGAGAAAAATGTTAGTGGTCAGCTGTTTGAAATGTCAGTAGTCTAGGGGTTAGTCGTTCAAGACAAGTTTTTTTATTTTTGGCAGCACCTCCCCCTAGACAACTTTTACTTCCACTCTAGACAGCGGGATCACTACTTACTAGGTGAACCTTACTCTCTCACTCAAAGACTACCAACCTCTCTTCCACTCTTCTCTTCCTCTCTACTCTCCTTCTCACTTCACTACAAGAGCTCCTTCTCTGGAAACTGAAATTGGTGCTTAGCAATCTTGGAGAAGTCGTGTATAAAACGACGATAATACCCGGCTAGACCAAGAAAACTTCGAACTTCCGAGATAGAAGTTGGTGCCTTCCAGTCCATGACTTCCTGTACCTTTGACGGATCCACAGCAATCCCTTCTTGTGACAGAATGTGCCCGAGGAAAGGAACTTTCTTCAGCCAGAACTCACATTTGCTGAACTTTGCATACAACTGATGTTCTCGCAGTCGTGTTAGCACGACTCTCAGATGCTCGGCGTGATCTTGCTCATTCTCTGAATAGACCAGAATGTCGTCGTTGAACACCACAACAAACTTGTCTAACTCGGGCATGAAGACCGAGTTCATTAGATACATAAAGTATGCAGGAGCATTTGTCAACCCAAAGGACATGACAAGATACTCATACAACCCATATCTGGTGGAAAAAGCAGTCTTCGGTATATCTTGCGGACGGATCTTGATTTGGTGATACCCGGACCTCAAATCTATCTTAGAGAACACTTTTGCCATGGATAACTGGTCAAACAAGATATCAATCCGCGGCAAAGGATACTTATTCTTAATCGTTACGGCATTGAGTGGACGATAGTCCACGCACATGCGCAGTGATTGATCTTTCTTTTTCACAAACAACACTTGACAACCCTATTCCGACGAATTTGGCCGGATGAAACCTTTATCCAGCAACTCCTTTAGTTGATTCTTCAATTTAGCGAGCTCATTAGGCGGCATCCGGTACAACCTTCTAGAGATCGGTGCTGTACCTGGTATCAACTCTATTGCAAACTCCACTTCCCTATCCGGGGGAAGTCCTGGCAACTCCTCGGGAAAAACGTCGGGAAACTCACACACCACTGGTATGTGTTCTAGTGGAACCACCGGTACTGCACATGAAAGACTGGCGAAGTCGAATCGTCGGGGTAGCCTGACCTGAAGCATGCCCTCCCCCTGCGGATCTTTAAGGGAGAGAGTTCTGTGTCCAGCATCTATAACTGCACCCCAATCAGTCATCTTATTCATTCCAATGACAACGTCCAAAACCAGCCGTGGCATGACCACAAGGTTTACACGAAACCTTCGGCCACTAATATCCAAGGTAGCCCCTGTTACTGCTTTGTTAGTTAACACATCAGCCCCTGCTGAACTGATGAGATAACCACAACCCAACTCGGTAATTGGTTGGTCAAGTTTTTGTGCAAATGCTTGGCTCATGAATGAATGCGATGACCCAGAATCAAACAAAACAACTCAAGATGTTGGTTGATGTTGACACTTACTAGCACCACTTGGATACTAGGTTGTCATCCCCAGCATGGTGCCAGAGTGTACAAAGGTATTTATGAATATAAAGACTCTCTAGAAAATAATCTATTCTATCCGCAAGCGCACAGATAAAATACCTCATTGTAGCATTTCACCAGGAAAGTATTCTAGGTATCATTATTTATAATTTTGCTTAAGAGAACAGTGAAAGTGAAAACAGGAGTAAAATCTATCAAGGCATAGACTAGAGATAAACTTGCAAGAACATGATTACTAATGAGGAACTCGTCACATAGTCACTTACTTTGGCAGGGGGTAAGCCATAATAATAATGATAATGAAATATAAGCTCATGGGTAAATAACACAGCGATTAGAAAATAGACTACTCCTCATATATGTAAGGTGACGTCGGATTAGCTAGAGAATGGATTCTGAGTTATCTACTATCTACTAAGTCCCAATCTACTCTAGTTATCTACAAGATCATATATAGCATAAAAGACTCTTCATTCATGTATAAGGAACATTGCTAAAGTAAATCAGAACATCGCAAGACTTACTCCGCAATACAAATTCTGCCTGTCCTATCAACGGAGGGTGGACTATATAAGAATCAACGAAGCTGTCACTATCGTGAACTACCACACGACCCGGCCAATAGGATACATTTGCAAGTAAATAACATCTAACCATCACGCCCACATGTGATCTACCACTTAACTCCTGCGCGTCAAGAGCTAAGCGCTTTGCAAACTAATACATAAACTCATTATCAATCATAACTATATCAAATATAGAACTAGAGCAAACTAAGAACATAATAAATAGGGACATAATGCAATTAGAATAAAGTAGTAGAGAAAGATATGAAATAATACCAATCTTTATTGATGAAGATCCGAATCCAGAGCGCTAGGCTCTATTTCTCTAATTCTATCTAATCAACCCTATAGAACTTGAAGGATTAGGGAGTAGCTAGTTCTAATTCTCTGTGGGAGAGAAGTTCTAAAACCCTAACTTTGATGGCTTCCTCTGATAATGATTTCTCCTCCCTCCTCCTGGGGTGGAGAGGCCTTGCTTATATAGTCCTTTCAAGTGAATTTGGGACGTCGGATCAAACCGACATTGATCGCACGGTTTTCCTTGATCCTTTAGGTCGGTGGAGCATAATCCGGTCTCCCGTTCGTTCCCGTGGCTTCTGGAGTCTTCTAGATTAAGGAAAATTGCGTGACACGTAATTATCTCGTTGTAAACCTGACATGTGGGCCTTCTCTCCATATTTTCTGATAACCCCCTACAGAAATAGACAAACACCAAAGCTCGTGGAATTCTATCAGATAAAACCCTAATTTTAGATGTTTGGTGCATATTGATCCTTTTCATGTTTAGTTGATGGTTAAATTTAGTACTTAAGGACCGTCAACAGTTGACAGGAAACATACCAGCTGTTACCGGTTCTCCTTCTGGGATTTCCTCTATCGAGGTGTGGTGCACTCGGGCTGGGTAGGTTGTCTGCTTCTTCTTGGGGTAGGGACATTCTTTAGCAAAGTGTCCCATCTTGTGGCAGTTGTAGCATGGCCCCTTGGTCATGTTGTTGGCAGCGGGTGCTGCAGCTTGATTCGCCTTTGGCTTTGCAGGAGCTATCGCTACCTATTATGGCTTCTGCTGCGTCGGGTGCCCTGTGTTCCTTCTCTGCGGCGGTCGGAACCTAGCACCTAGGGCAGGAGGACGATATTGTTGTCGCCCTGCCACTGGTACCCTGGACTGAGACGATCTGGCTTCAAAAGCCCTTTTGCGCGACTTGGATGCACTATAGTTGTTGTTATTGTTCTCTTGGGTCAGACAGTCACTGATGTAGGCATTGAAAGTAGCCCGAGCCCTGTACCCATGGTCTTCAGCATTTTTGGGCTCAAGCCTCTCTGGAAACTAGCAATCTTCTTGGTCTCTGTGTTCACGTACTCGGGAGCATAACGAGCGAGATTGTTAAAAGCGTGCAGATACTCCTTCACCGACTTGGTCCCTTGAGACAGCTTCATGAACTCTCCAACCTTTATTTCCACCACACCTAGAGGAATATAGTTCCCCCGAAAGGTGGTGGTGAAGCGGTTCCAGGTGATCGGGGTCCCCTCTAGGTAGGTGGTGCGATGATGGGACCACCAAATCCTAGCAGGCCCCTGCAACTGATATGCTGCATACTCGGCCTTGAGCTCTTCGGTCATCCAAAGGAGATGGAACTTTTGCTCCATGGTGTTAATCCATTCGTCTGCCTCAAGTGGTTCCAGAGCCTCCTTGAAGACCGATGGTTTGGTATCCATGAAGTCCTTGAAAGAGCTGTACTGATTGACTTCATGGCTGCCCTGGTTGTCCCCACGGCGGGTGTTGTCAGCGATATTGCGTAGGGCTTCTTCCATGTTGCGCTGCATCTGCTCCATGTTGCGTTGGCTCCCCAGAAACTGCGCGAAAAACACGTCCGCAGTGTATGGAGGAGGTGGTGGTGGTGGCGGTGATGGTACTCTTTCCTCATTCCTGTGAGCCCCACCTCCGGAGGAACCTGCTCCAAGACCGGGGTTGCTGTTACCCCCGCCACGTGTTTGCACCATCTGCATGCGTCAATGATAAGCAGTCGTTAGGAGTTGCTATCAATGGTAGACATATATAGAATCATGTTGTACTGAATTTACCAAGGAGAATAAATTCGCACAATAAACAGAGGCACAACAATTCATCATCCACACACAACATCACTAACAGATTACTTAACATTTAAGCAACAAGGTTCGCATACATCCAAAATTGCCAGCATACATACACTAGACTTTCAGTGTTAACACAGCTCAGCACCTAGAGTCTTACACATCCAAGATCCAACAGATTACAAGACCTTCCATGCAACAACAACAGCAGCAAAAGAAGAAGGACTAGCTCTAGAGCCCTAACATCTACTCGCTCTGGTCACTGTCCATGCCAGAGCCTTCCTCGTCCTCCTCTCCACTAGCAGCTGCCTCCATCTTTGGATCCTCATCCATCTCATCCTTAGAATCCAACTCAGCTGCTCCAGGCAGGTGGTGAGGGTGGAGCTGATTATGCAACTGGTGGATCTCCTCATGCAGGTTCTCATTGTACTCCTCAGCATTAGCTAGCTGCTGCTGAAGCTCTAGCTGTCGGGCCCTCAGGGCATCCTCCTCGTGCCAGGCTTCATTCCTCTGACCAAGCACATGAACTAGCATGCACTCGCAGTTCCTGTGAGCGGTGGTCACCCTGTCCCTCTGCTCTCTCACTGCGAGCAGGTCCTAACTCAGCTCACTGTTCTTCTGGACTGCCTGATCTCTCTCTAGAGTCACACGGGCCAACTCTACCTGTAGCCTCTCAACCTCACTGTCAAACTCACGCTGTAGCTGGCGCTTCTCATCCTGAACTGTGAGAAGAGACCCAGACAAGCGTCCCAAACAACGCTCTAGACTCCCATAGGTCTTCATCAAGGCAAACATAGCACTCATAGCTGCGCTGTCACTGTGCTGATCCTCATCCGCACTCCTCCCTAGAGCATTCACCTTGGACTGATCCCACACCGAAGTGTAGGGGTCACCCCGGGGAAACACCTAAGCGAAGGCATGGGCCAGCTCCTGTGGAAACCTCTCCATCATGTCCCTCAGAACCGCAAAAGCAGCCCTGGTGGCACCCTGGAAAGGCGTGGTACCTCGGGACTCGTACACCCAGCCACCCCAAGCGGGGTCACCTCCACTGGTAGGGACCACTGCCTCGATCCCCATTAGGGTCCTGTCACCAAGCTGCTCCTTGTTCCAATAGTAGCGAGGTTCCCTTCCTTCGGGATACCCCATCGAACTGAGCACTCTCCAAAGCAAGGTGGGCATCCCAAACTCCTCTAGGAACTTGCTCTTATGACGCGAGCTCCTAGCTGCCAACTGATGGCGAGGGTCCCGCCCACTAGTGGACTTGCGAGCGGTGAGCCTAGTGTGTGCCATCTGCTGAAAATAGAGTACCTTAGGTAAGACTGAGGATTATCCTTTTATTATCTTAATTAAAATTGGGACAGATTTAAATAAGGGGAGGAAGTAAGCAATGATATGGAATGAACATGATGCATGCATGAACTTACAATCTCACAAACTTAGAAACAAAAGTTAACACTAATCGGTATATGCGGTGGCACACAACGTTCTCTCATAACGTAACTAGCGTTCTAGGCGAGAACATGGTTAGCGTACTAGCAGAAAACTCATTTCAGCCCAACCACAGTATGAATATGCAGAACAAGAATTTAAAGCTATACACCCCACACACATAGACACCACATCCATGTATATGGTGTGTTACTACCCACCTCATCGCCCTAGGGACGGCATCGCCTCTCAGGACGGAAGTGTGCACGACACAGCACCTAAAATCACTTCTCTAGATTGGCAGTGTATCCGATCATGCTCTCACAGCTCCCACTTACAAGGCGTAGAGGAAAATTGATCCATACATTACCACTCAAATGAATGGCACTCATACTATTGCACGCCGTATGAGCGACGAAATAGAAATATGATGCATAACCCCCAAGTCAGTACTTAACTAGCCACCTTAGAGTCCTTAACTGGGCATAAAGGATATGACCATGGCACATTGCGTCGTTTTCCAAAGACTTATTTTAACACCTTGATTATCATTAATTGCATAGTTAACTTTTATTAACCGGTTTAAGTTTAGTTTAGAACGTACTTGTGAATAGTAACTCGCTAAACCTTGCTCTGATACCAGCTGTAACAGAACTGCCCAAATTATAAGAGATTAAGCCTAATGGTGACCATTTGCACAGTCGAACCATCGAGTTTAAGCCCATATAATCCCGGTAGTCCGTGAAATCTCGAAGGATTTCAAACCATAAATCGTACATACAGCCAAGATCGTAATAAATTCAGTGGTCACCATTCACAATTACATCCAGTTCGCATCATTCATCACATACATCGGAGTTACTTAAAGTTATTACAAACCAAGTTCTCAAGTAGCGGAAGCTTCATAGTTTGAAAATATAACACACACATATTTAGTCTGATACAGTGCCATAGTTTGATCATTCCCACAAAAGCAAAAGAGGAGGTAGAGTGACCATCGCCCTTGGTCTAGTCATCACCCATTGCTGGGTACAAGCAGATAATGCAATAACCATAGTACATCTGTCCATCTGCAAAACAACATGGGAATAGAACCCTGAGTACGAGAATGTACTCAGCTAGACTTACCCGTCATAAACCAAAAATAAAGACTCTTCAAGGATCATGAAGGCTGTATAGTGGGGTAGCTGAGACTTTTTGTGTAAAAGCACTAATCAACTAGAAAGACATCCTAACAATACTCCCTCTTCTTTTAATTAGCTCAGGTTAGGTATTATTACCTATCATCTAGATTTGCACCTGTACTATTTCAAAAAAGGGTGGTGATATGATGGTACCTCACCATAGCATTCATCATTCATTACTTATCATAACGCAAGTGTTCCATAGTCCTTACTACGAGGACAGGGCTCATGTCAAGTGCTCACTATCTAGGAGCAATGGCGATTCGAATCGATTTCTGACCAGCTGGCGAGTTTATTCCCCACGCAAACCACACTCACTGATCAAGTGAGCTACAGATCACCATGTTGCACTATCCAGGACCAATTCGTGGGTTCGACAGGCACTGCCCGTACCCGAGGACCGTTCCGGCGACCAAGGTATCCAAGGTATACCAAGGTTGCGCGTCGCGCCCTCGTCGTTCTCCTCAACCATCACCAATACAGCGCGTACATCGAGCCGATTCCCGGCCCGGATAGTGCTCAGGCTTCGCGGTCGGAACAACTTATCCTTCTAGCTAAGTGTGGGGCATGCGTTCAACATGACAAGAGGGTCGTCAACGATCGGTCCTTAATCGACACACGCAGGGGCACTACGGTCAACTCCACCATAACACCCTGCTCGGTCTCAAGTTTATTCCCACACTTGGTTACTTTTCCACATAGTATTAACAGCTAATCAAACAGGTGTCCACCTATATCTCGCAGGTGACAGGAAATCACTCAACTTCTACCGTACTAAGCAAGCTAAGCAGAGACTCCGAGCCTATCTACATAGGACAAGTTAGATAAACAGGTGGTAATATCAAGGAGCAAGTATGCATCAACGGTATCAAGCAATTCCTATCACTTAAATGCAACATAGTAGAACAAGCATGATGTACTAATTAAGTTAGCGAGAATAGGGAGACTTAGAATGCTCTGGGGCTTGCCTTTCTCGAACGTGCTAGGCTTGTGGTCTGGACACTCCTGCAGCTCTCCTTCTGGCTCGAGTCCTCCCGGAATTTCCTCCTCCTGGGTCTCCTCCCACTCCTCGGGTCCCACTTCATTCTCCTGCAAGCCTGTATGATGTATATGTGCTCATGAGGGGAGTGCGAGATGCTCGCAGTGTAATGCTTATGCAAGTGGGTACCAGATGGTCATGACATGGTGCATAAAGACATAGGTGATTATTTCTACAAGGAAGTCAACATCATCCAAGAACATGTACTCAAATTAAACATCTATTACATTCTCTTCTACAAGTTGTTTTCATGGTTAACCTGCAAGCTAACATGATGCTTCAAAGATACACCAAACACCCCTTTATTCCATTTAACTTATGCATAACAATGCATACGTTAATTTAGTTATCATTGGGCCTACAACAGTAGCATGTACTTCTGTTTATCAATAAATTCCACAAAAATTACAGTGGATTACTGTCCAAGCATAAAGTCTACCATAAATTTCTCATAATATTTGGACACCTACTTTGGCCTACAAAAATTGCAAGACTACTCAATATAATTAAGTATAAGTACCCTACTGTTGACCAAGTGTCAAACAACAGATTTCATATTTTTATAAATTACTTATTAACATAAGAAACACCCACAAAAATTTTCAAATTAATTGCATGATCCAATTATTTATTAAAAATCATAAACCACTGCCATACAAGCATTTAAATCATTATAAATTAATTTATACAGCAAATAATATGTGACATATTTTTCCCAGAGGCTAATCATCCATGCAAAGCTAACAAAAACAAGTGCTACATTTTTCTGATTCATTTTCTAATTACTATGCATTTTCTAAATATCAGCAAAAAACATAGATTAAATACATTTGTACAGAAAAGCTGTCCAAAAATGACATGCAAACACACCAAATTGTAGATCTGAAATTTTGGAACACACCAAAATTTATTTTCTCATTTTTGGAGCCATAAATCTCAAGATACAAATTTTACAAGATTTAAAACATTTTTGAGAATTCATTTTCTGAATTTCTTTTCAAATCCACCCCCAGGACCTAGCTAGGTGCACCCGGTGCAGTACACCCGCGATCGCTGACGAGCGGGGCCTGCCTGCCAGCCGGGCCCACTGGCAAGAGCGCTGAGAGGGGAGAGGTTCCCGGCGACGGCTTGCCGCCGGTGAGGCCTCCCGGCTGAAACCAAGGGTACCAACGCGCTCGTCTCCCCTTTGCGACTCGATCCCACCCCGCTATGCGTCCTAAGACCAAGCACAGCGAGCTGGCCACCGGCAATGGCGGACCGACGGTCCTGCCGCGGCGGTGCCGGTCACCACACGCCGGTAGAGCGTGCTAGAGCGACCCCTCGCGACTCAGGGAGTCACGGCGACCACGGTGCGCGCGCTAGCGAGGCAAGGGAGGTCCGAGATAGAGAGAGCCAGGAACACCGACGCCGCGGAGAGCTCCGGCGAGGCCGCGCACTCTCCGGCGAGCAATTCGGCCCCCCAGGAAGGCTCACCGCGCGAAGAAAGCACGTTCGAGCATGCGGAAGCCAAGGCGGAGCTTGAAGAGGTGGAAGGAGACGCTGGGAGGGAGCGAAGCGTCGAGAACAAGGTGGAGGAAGCTCGGGGAGCTCCGATGGCGGGCGGTGGTGCGGTGCGCGTGGAGCGGAGGCAAGAGAGCGAGAGAGAAAGCAGGAGGGCACGCACGGGGTGGAGGCGAGAATGGCGAGTGCACTGGCGCTGTCCACAGGCGGAGGGGGAGGTCGTGGCGTCGGCGAGCGTGCATGCCGTCCACGCGGCGCCACTGGCTTGACACAGTCAGGCGCGCGCGGCGCGGCCGTGTCCGAGCGCGGGGAAGGAGGTGGACGCGGGCGCGGGGAGGCCGGGCCGGCTTCGCTGGCTGGGCTGGTTGGTTGGCGCTGGCCCGCCAGTGAACAGCCCCCTTTCCTTTTTTTAAATTTATTTTTCCCAAAAATCTTAAATGGGATTTTTGAAGCTTTTGCAAACATTTTCAGGGGTTGAAGCAAAAAGAAGAAATGTTCCCCACAAAATCCTCTATAACTTTGCTTTAATATGCAAATTCAAATTCCAAACAGAATTTGAATCACAAACCAAAACTAGTTCTAGGTTTTTAAATAAATTCATTTTAGGGATTTTTGTATAAAATCCATTTCTCGATTTATATAGCTCCAAAAATTTCACAAAATTACTATTAATTCTTCTAAAACATATTTCAACCTATTTTAGACAACACAAGGATTTTTGGAACAAGCATACTATTTTTATCATATTTAATTCACATAAATTAAGCACATAAAGTCACACTTGAATTACTACTATGCTCATGTGATGTTATGCTTATGCCATGCTTGATGAGAATGCTTATGAGAGAGTTTATGAGACTAAGTGCATGCTTAACACCTAGGGTGTTACAATCTTGACCTCCATGAACTACAGTGACCATCTTAGCTGACTCGGTCCACACTTGCTTGTTCCTGTTCCTCTTGTTGGTCCTCTTCCTTGGTTTATGTCGGGATTGCTCTGGGAATTGTGTAGTCTTGTTCTTGAAGGAAAACGTCTCCTTCCTCCCCTTGATGTAGAAACTGACCTTGGCAGCACTAGCATAGATGACAGCTCCCGAGGTGTTCAGGAATGGCCTCCCTAGGATGATGGGTGCCCTCTCATCATTACCGGTCTCTATTACCACAAAGTCTGCTGGGGCGTACAAGGTACCAACTCGGACGCAGAGGTTCTTCAATATTCCATTGGGGAAACTTAGCATCCGATCTGCAAGCTGCAAACACATGGTTGTTTCTAGTAAAGGATATGTAAATAATTTTTCATAGAGTACCCTAGACATAATGTTGACGCTGGAGCCAAAGTCGTAGAGTGCTTCTGGGAAGTCTACCATGCCGATGGAAATCGAGATGACGAGGCGTCCTGGATCGCCTCTCTTGACTGGCAGAAGGTCAGTAGTTACTTCTGCAATGGGGTTACTCCAGTAGTTACCTGTATCAAACATGTCTACAAGATTTGCATATTCTAATCCTTCCGGTTGTGATGGTATACCGGGGTTAGTAGCAGGAACAGCAGCAGCTATTTGATTTAACTGAGATTCAATCATTTTATTAAAGCTAATTTGATTCTTGATGGCAGTAGAGAAATTATCCATTCTATTATTTATATTTTCTAACATTTTATCATTAGATGCCAATTTCTTAGATAGGTTATCCATTAGCTTTCCTTGATTAGACACTAACTCTCTCAGAGGTGGAAAATTATTATTATTATTGTAAGAATTGTTACCTTGATAATTACCTGAGTAGTTAGGCCTCTGTTGATTCCAACCTTGATTTTGCTGAGGACGGTTGTAGTAATTGTTGTTGTTGTTGATGATGTAGTTTACGTCCTCAAGCATCTCAGGGCAGTGATTGCCTGAGTGTCCAGTATCTCCACACTCCTCACAAGTCATGTGAGAGTCGTAGACGTGCATGACTTCTTTCTTATCTCTAGCACTATCATCGAGCTTCTTCATGAGCAGGTCTAATCTTGGCAGACAACATGTCTACCTCCTTGAGCTGGTGCATACCTCCACCTCTCTTGCGTGTCTGGGTCCTTTCTTCATTCCAACCTTGGTTGGACGCCATCTTCTCCACAAGAGCTGTGGCTTGTGGTATGGTGAGTGATAGGAATGCTCCTCCAGCTGCAGCATCCATTGTCTCACGGGCACTATTGCCGAGCCCATGATAAAATATCGGCATCAGTAGCCAGCTCTCCATTCCATGATGGGGATATTCTAGGATGTAGTCTTGGAAGCGCTCCCATGCTTCTGGAACGGATTCATCATGTTGTTGCTGAAAACTTGTAATTTTCCCACGGAGAGCATTGGTCTTGCCCATGGGAAAAAACTTAGCCAGAAAATTCGTGGAGCAGAGTGCCCACATAGTATTCTTCTCCTTTGTAGCGTATAACCACTACTTCACTCTCCCCAAAAGTGAGAATGGGAAGAGGCGAAGTAGTATAGCATCTCTGGGGACTCCTGACATGGTGAATGTGCTGCAAGTCTCCAGGAAGTGTTGGAGATGAGCACTAGCATCTTCGTGCGCCTTTCCACAGAACTGGTTGGCTTGCACCGTGTTGATGAGCCCGGGCTTGAGCTCAAAGTTGCAGTCGATCTCCACAGTAGGTCCAGTGCGGATGTTGTCCGTAGTGGGAGCTAAGAACTCGCGGATCGATTTGTTTGCCATGACTTTGAACTCTAAAGACAAGTTCTGGGTGAAACTTCGGTGGTCTTCTTGGTTGGATAAAGCTTCGTGCTGAAGTGTTGATGATGTCTTCTTGAGCTCGGCTCTTGTTTTTCTGAATAATGCTTTGGGATCGTCAACAAAATTTCCTGGAAGATGTCTTCTATTCATACATTACCCTGCATAAAATAATCAAAATAGAAAAATAGGGGTAAGACTATATGAGAGAATTGATAATCTCGATCATATTAGTGATGCGAATGATGACTCAAAATTCCATATTCATTCCTTATTAGTAATCAACCTTCCCCGGTAACGGCGCCAAAAATGCTTGTTGGGCATTCTTAACGTCGTTGCCAAAAGTAGACTTAGTTTTCTAATTCTGATAACGGCGCCAAAAAATGCCAAACCTATCCCTCATGTCACTTAAGCCAAGTGGTCATCCCTAGCATGACATGAGAGACACGTTATCGAAATATTCAATTGCTCTTCCGAATGAATAATAAATGAGATCTGCAAGCGCACAGATTAATACCGATGTAGCATTTTAACCGGGAAGTATTCTAGGTATCGTTATTTATATTTTTACCACTGGGAAGGGATTGCTAATCATCAATATTGATTTTGGAATGAAATATAGAATTGAGTATCTATCATTGCATGTGTAATAGAGAGCATTTATCTATCTCTTTCATACAGAGATAAATGTCACATAAAATATAGATAAAGTATGAATGATGACAAAGATAATTAATCTGATCAGCATACTAGCCACATATAATAATGATAAGCACCTCAATAGATATTCTAGCAAGTCATTAGCATAGAATTAGGATGAACTACAAGAATATTTCCTAAGTTATTCTTAACTATAAAGTCTAGTATATCATAGTTAGTGCAATTATACTTGGCAATCATTGCGAGACAGGACTACGCCCATGCATAGTGATATTATCAAGAAAAATGAGAAACATAGCAATCACTCCCCTGTAATAATGTTGTTCTTCCTGTCCTATACACGAGAGGGGGACTATATAAGAATCAATGGAGCTGTCACCACCACGAACTACCCCGCGATCCGGCATATAGGGTACAATCGCACATAAATACGGTATAGGCACCACACCTACACAATACTTATCATTTACCCATTGTACACATGGATAAACGCTATACGATCCTAAACATGTATATAATTCCAATCTAACTAAGCCAAGCATATAACTATGATAAACTAAGAACGATATAATTGCAAATATAAACAAGTAGAGCAAAGTCATAATCAATATATTGAAGTAGAACAAAGTCATATTCATAATATTGAAGAACAATGATGAACAAATGAAGAACAGTAGAGGAATTACCAAGAATCCTCTTGACAGATCCGAAAACCAATCAAAGATTGACTCCTTCTAGTTCTAATCCTATGTAGCTATGCTAAACTAGAGATCTAGTTGATGTGGTGGCTCTAGGGCTTGATCAGAGACTTCTTCTCCTGAGATGAATGAATGAATTAGGGTTTCTCAGGTCCTCCTCTCTAGGGGCCAGGGGCCTGCTTATATAGTCCTTCCAAATGAATATGAGCCGTCGGATCAAACCGACCTTAATCGCACGGTTTTCCTTAATCCCTTAGGTCGGTGGAGCATGATCCATGAGGCGGAGCCTGATTGGCTCTTAGGCCAGGGCGGGCGCCCAAGGGGGGAGGGGGGCGCCTTGTCCTCGTGCCCGCTCGGCCTCCCGCTCGTTCCTGTGGCTTCTAGACCCTTCTAGATATTGGATAATTGCGCGGCACGTTAATATCTCTATGTAAACCCGACGTGTGGGCCTTTCCTCCATATTTCCTGATAACTGTTGACGGCCCTTAAGTACTAAAATTAATAATCAAATAAACATGGAAAAGGATCAATATGGACCAAACATCTAGAATTAGGGTTTTATCTGACAGAATTCCACGAGCTTTGGTGTTTATCTATTTCTACAGGGGGTTATCAGAAAATATGGAGAGAAGGCCTACATGTCATGTTTACAATGAGATAATTACGTGTCGCGCAATTTTCCTCAATCTAGAAGAGTCCAGAAGCCACGGGAACGAATGAGAAGAGAATCGGGCTCGGGGGCAGGGCGGCCACCCAACCCCTTGGGCGCCCGCCCAGGGTTGGAGTCCAATCAGGACTCTCTTTCGGGACTACGCTCCACCTACCTAAAGGATCAAACTAAACCATACAATCAATGTCGGTTTGATCCAACGGCCCAAATTCACTTGAAAGGACTATATAACCAAGGCCTCTCCACCCCTGGGGGAGAGAGGAGAAGAGAAGAAATCATTATCAGAGGTAGCCATCAAAGTTAGGGTTTAGAGCTTCTCTCCCACAGAGAATTAGAATTAGATACTCCCTAATCCTTCAAGTTTAGAGGTTTGATTAGATAGCAATTAGAGAAGTAGAGCACTACACTCTGGATTCGGATCTTCGGTAATAAAGATTGGTATTATTCATATCTTTCTCTAATTCTTTGTTCTAATTGCATTATGTCTCTAATTATTATGCTCTTAGTTTACTCTAGTTCTATATTTGATATAGTTATGATTGATAATGAGTTTATGTATAAGTTTGCAAAGTGCTTAGCTCTTGACGTGAGGGAGTTAAGTGGTAGATCACATGTAGGCGTGGTGCTTAGATGTTATTTATCTACAAATGTATCCTATTGGCCGGGTCGTGTGGTAGTTCGCGATAGTGACAGCTTCGTTGATTCTTATATAGTCCACCCTCCGTTGATAGGATAGGCAGAACTGGTATTGTGGAGTAAGTCTTGCGATGTTCTGATTTACTTTAGCAATGTTCCTTATACATGAATGAAGAGTCTTTTATGCTATATATGATCTTGTAGATAACTAGAGTAGATTATGACTTAGTAGATAGTAGATAACTTAGAATTCAATCTCTAGCTAATCCGACATCACCTACATATATGAGGAGTAGTCTATTTTTTAATCGCTGTGTTATCTACCCATGAACTTATAATTCATTATCATTATCTTTATGGTTTACCCCCTGCTAAAGTAAGTGACTGTGTGACGAGTTTCTCATTAGTAATCATGTCTTGCAAGTTTATCTCTAGTCTATGCCTTGATAGATTTTGTCCTTAATTTAATTTCATCCCTTTTGTTCTCTTAAGTAAAATTATAAATAACGATACCTGGAATACTTATCCTGGTGAAATGCTACAATGACGTGTTTTATCTGTGCGCTTGCGGATAGAATAGATTATTTTCTAGAGAGCCTTTACATTTATAAATACCTTTGTACACTTTGGCACCATGCTGGGGATGACAACCTAGTATCTAAGTGGTGTTAGCTAGTGTCAACAAGCATTTCTGGCGCCGTTGCCGGGGAACAAAAGGGTAACACATAGGAGCGGTAAGGAAAGTCAGGAAATGAGTCAAGGTTATTCACATAAAATATTAGACTAGACTATAGAGAAATAATTGCATAAAACAGCTACTAAGTGAGAAATCATAACAAGGCACCTCTGCTTTGGTAGGTTCACCCTGTTGTTTTTCTATGTTTATATTTTTATACAGGATATATCAGGATTGACTTTGGGTACATTCAACTCTTCATCATCAGAACCAAAGCAATCAAGAAAGAGAAGAAGAAGCTAGCTACCAATTGCTGAAGCTATGGCACAAAAGACACTACAAGAATTCTCTGTTTCAAATCTTGAGAACATTCCAACTGGTCCAAGATTTGCAGTAGAAGAAGGAGTACCCGAGTTTGAGCTCAAGTGAAGCCTCATCAATTTGGTACAAGCTACACTATTCAGTGGAAAGGCACATGAAGATGCTAGTGCACACTTACAGAATTTCTTAGAGATTGGAAGCACAATCCACATCGACGGAGTCGACAAAGACATCATACTACTTCGCCTTTTTCCATTATCACTAGAAGGGAAAGCGAGGAAGTGGTTTTACACTCATCAAGATAACATCAACAACTGGACGAACTTGTCAGATGCCTTTCTATCAAAGGTTTTCCCTATAGGCAAAACAACTGCCTTAAGAGGAAATATTGTCAGTTTCCAACAGCAGAAGACAGAAACCATTCAAGAAGCATGGGAGCGTTTTCAAGGATACATATTAGATTGTCCTCAACATGGAATGGCCACATGGTTACTTATGCAGACCTTCTACCATGGATTAACCCAGAAGGCTCGTAAGTGCCTAGATGCATCTGCTAAAGGATCATCCTTGGAGCTTACATTTGGAAAAGCAGAGATACTTTTGGATAAGATAGCAGAAAACCAAAGCTAGTTCCAAGATAAAGCTCAACATTGTCATCAAACTGAAGAAATACCAGAAGAAGTAAAAGCTCTATCAACTAAGTTGGAAAATTTGCTCTATTGGATTGACCAGAGGGCCAAGTTCAAAGAAGATCAAAGGGCCATCGAGACAGCATACAAATATCAACCAACTTCGAGTCAACCCAATAACAAAGGTATGAATTTAGGTAATACTTTCAAGCAACTTTCATTAAAAGAGATAATTGCTCAACAAACCAAAATTAATGATGAAGTTAAACAAAGGCTAGATACAAATGAATCATCTCTAAAAGATATACATAATAAAATGGATTTTCTATTAACTGTCTTTGATGAGCAAAACACTCTTAATAAAAGGGTAGAGCTTAAATTAATAAAGCTAGCTGCTGCACTGCCAGTTGCTACTAACATTGAGCAGGTAAAGAATATAACTACTAGAGGAGGCAAAGCCACCAGAGATCCCCCATACCCAAAAGAGAAACAAGGAACATCAGCACCAGTGCAACCAGCAGTAATAGAAGAAGAAAGCCCAAATGAAGCAGAAGATCTGCTACAACCACCAAGAACTGGAGAAATGAGGAAAGATTTTTACGACACCAACTATTTGCCATTTTCCAGAAGAAACAGAGGACTGCAGTCGGATGAGCAGTTTGGTAAGTTTGTAGAGGTCATTCAGAAATTATATGTCAACATACCTCTGCTTGATGCCATACAGGTACCTACATATGCAAAGTACATTAGAGATATTCTTAACAAGAAGAGACCACTGCCCACCACTGAGGTTATCAAGCTGACAGAAGACTGTAGTGCGGCCATCCTCAATATACCACCAAGGAAGAAGAAGGATCCAGGATGTCCCACTATTGATTGCTCGATCAGAAACCAACACTTTAACAATGCACTTTGTGATCTCGGAGCAAGTGTCAGTGTGATGCCAGCATCAGTCTACAAAAAGCTAGAGCATATGACCCTGGAACCAACATCAATGTGCCTGCAACTAGTAGATCAATCAGTTCGACACCCATTGGGTATCACCGAGAACATTCCAGTCAAGATCAGAGATTTCCTGGTGCCAGTAGACTTCATGGTACTGGACATGAGTCCTGACTCAAAAGTATCCATCATCCTTGGGAGGCCATTTCTGAGCACCGCCAATGCCCACATTGATGTCGGGAAAGGAGAAATCAAGTTCAACATAAATGGAAAAGAAGAACACTTCACATTCAAACCCAGACCAGAGAGAGACTCTACAGTGAAGGAAGTTCATGAAGAGGAACCACTGGAGACACCATCTCCGGAGGAAGGTAATTCGGAAGATTTATCTGCATTGTTTAAATTCTCTCATATTTAATTCTTGCATTAGTCATATTTATTCATATCATTATTATAATAATAAAAAGCCCCATATAAATAATATTTATGGTGTGTAACTACCCATATTTATTAATTATTGTGGAGGCACAAAAATAATTCTTCATTATCATTTCAGTAAGTTTTAATTCTCATAGATTTTCCTGCATTATATTTAATTATAGCAATCTTCTAGAAGCATGACCCACACTCCTTGGGTCCCACATGTCATACACCACACCTCACATACATCCCATCACATTATTTGATCCACCAACATGTATCCACTAACCAGCACTTTTCCACCGGCCAACCACTACCATTGAATTATTTTTTGGCTTAAAGATTAAGCAAAGGAGAGAGTGGAGAAAGGGCAGCCAGAATGGGCACCAGAGGTGGGCGCCCGCCCACCTACCAAGGGCGCCCGCCCTGTCCCTGTTCCTCCTATAAATAGCCACCTTCTACCTCCATCTTCTTCACACAAGCATTCCAGAAAACCACACAAGTTTCAGTTTCCCGAGAAGCAGCTCTTGTAGTGAAGAGAGAAGAGAGTAGAGAGAAAGAGAAGAGTGGGAAAGAAGTTGGTAGTTTTTGAGTGAGAGAGTTAGCTTCACCTAGTAAGTAATGATCCCGCTGTCCAAGCGAAAGTAAAAGTTGTTTAGGGGGAAGTGCTGCTAAAATAAAAACTTGTCTTGAACGACTAACCCCTGGACTACTGACATTCCAGACAGCTGACCACTAACATTTTCTCTCACAATTTCCACTAGTTGTGTTTTTGCCAACTTTTGATTACAGGATGTTTAAGAAGGTGAAGAACGCAGGGAAGGCTCTCAAGAACATTGGTACAAGGAGTTCATCCCGACACTCCTCACACCCGTCAGAGATGAGCATCGACCCAACGCCCACACAAGCTCCGTCATCCTCATCTAATCAGCAAGTCAAGGTCCTTCTGAAGGTAGGAGACCTTGGACTGAAGACCCAAAGGGAGAAGGAAGTCCACTAGCAACTAAAGAACAAAGCTTTCATTCAGACCCCTACTCTCGATCCAATCTTGCTACAAGAAACAGCAACACCAGTGAACCAGAGAGCTCCACAGCGAGTGGCATCTGAAAGGATTACCACCCATCGAGAATGCACCTGGTATGGAGCTGATCCTGGACTGGAAGAAGCAGCGCACCTGCATTATTGCGACTACAACCCCCGAGTCCTTCGAGACCCATGGGTTCGACATGCGCAACCACACGAGCCAACAGAGGAGACATGGTCGGAGAGCCAAGATCACCAGTGGACCAACCCGCCTTTCCATATGGGCAGTTATTCCACTGATCCATATGGAGCTTCAGGATCCAGACCTCCGCCCCAATTTGATGCAGGACGATACTCCGACGCTGTAAGTGCAATCAAGCCTATTGTGGGTTTTGGCATTGATGACCACTGAATTAGGGAACTAATGAGATTTGCTGAGATGACAAGCAGGGCATATAGCAAAGAGGTTGTTGAATACCATGGAGGATCCCCCAATTCTAAAGGATGGTTTTCCTAGCTCCAAAGGAGGTTTAATTCATTTTCGGTTTCAATTTGAGTATAGGAAAAGCCGTACTATAAAGAGGGACTCTAAGGTTTTTGATCAAATTGTGAACCAAAGGCTCAAAATCTCATCAACATCCTCAGACCCAAGCCTAGCCAGCATATCTTTTACTCTACACTTTGGTGTTTTCAGGCTGGTTCAGGCAAGGGCAGCACTGCCGCCCTACCCTGTGACAGTTGGTGAGCTGGGTATAAATACCCTTTCAGACCGTTTCAAACGGTAACCTGCTCTTCTTCCTCGCTCCCAACCATTGCAAACTGACCAGAGCTCACCTCTCTCTCCCTCCATTGTTGCTCCTCAAGCCCCCAAGCCAATCCTTGATTCCAACCATCAAAACTTGAGGGAAAAGGCAGCAAACTTCGATTGGAGAGCAGATCCATTGATTCCCAGCGTCAAAAAGAGCTTTTGGTTCACGTTTGGCCAGCAGCCTTGAGTTTGTTACTCTTGGAGCTTGCTCCTAGCCGGCTAGGCGTCGCCCTAGAGCTTGCCAACATGTGTGGCAGCCAAGGGAAGGTTTGTAAGGTTACCCTTGCAGCTAATACATTCTTCACTCTTTGCAAGGGGTAAAATCCTTGCTTTGAGAACGAGGAGAAGGTAAGCCTGTGTGGCTAAGCCGGTCCTAGTGTGGGCGCCTCAACAACGTGGAGTAGGCCAAGCCTTGTTGTGGCAACAGCTGAACCACGGTAAAAATCGTGTGTCTTGTGTGCTTTCACTTGTGTATGAGTTTGTGTTAGGATTTGAGGCCGATCTACTTGGTGGGGAGGCTCCATCACATTCTAGCCACATACTTGTGCTCTAACATCTTGCAGGAAGCTTGGAAATTTAGTCGATCTAAATTTTCCTAGGTAAAGTTTGAATCAATTCAGTTAAGCTTCTGTCTGTTTTTCTGTTGAGGCCGGCAGTGCCGCCCTGGGAGGGCCTCACTGCCGCTCTTGCCTGTGTGACTGATAAACTTTGCTGAAAAAGTTTGAACAGGCCTATTCACCCCCCCTCTAGGCCACTTCCTGTACGTCCAGAGATCCTACAAGTGGTATCAGAGCTAAGTTGCTTCGTATACGCTTCACCGCGTGAAGTATGGAAGTTGCGAGAAGCTCGGGGGCGAAGGATAAGTCCATTCCAGCTGCACAAGCTGAGGATGTGCTGGTTGAGAGTGATAGCAGTGAGCTATCAGTCTCAACAGCCAGCAACTCCACCCTCAAGCCTGATGGTGGTATGACTACCGACCCCGAGAGAAGGCAAAGGAGGCAAGCAATAAGAGAAGCTAAAGCAAAAAGAAAAGAAGATGAAAAGCTTGCTGCCAAGAAGAAGAGAAAAGAAGAAAGAAAAGCCAAAAGAGAAGAGCGAGCCAAAAGAAGGGCAGCAAAGAAAGAAGAAAAGAAGAAGAAAGAAAAGGAGGTGTATGATGCATCATCAAGTGAGCTATCATCTAGTACGGATGATGGTGATGATGATGAATCATATAACCGCTCCAAGAAGGACAAGAAGGGCAAATCAACGAAGGAGGACAACAGCAGCAAAAAGAAATACTCCGCTGTATCCTTTAACTATTCTTATTTGTCTAACCGAGACAAGAAGTGTCTTGTCAACGTGCCCGCTGGCAAGTTGCCTCATTTCGATGGGACCAACTTTGCTAAGTGGAAGCATTTGATGAGTCGCTATCTTGGAGCTCTTCACCCCGGTCTTTTGGATGTTGTTTGTGATGGATTTCAGGAACCTGCAGATCCAGAGAATCCAACAAATGAAGAAATGATTGCTGTCCACTTCAATAATCAAGCCACAAGCATTCTCCTTAGTGCTCTCAATGGAAATGAGTACAACCGAGTGATGAATGTGAATGTGGCCAGGCAGATTTGGGATACTTTGGTTTTAGCTCATGAAGGTGTTGACAAAGTGAGGAAGGCCAAAATTGATTTGATGATGGCCAAGCTCAATAGATTTGTGATTGTTGGTGATGAAGGGCCACAAGAAATGTTTGATAGGTTGATGGTGCTAGTTGGAAAAATTAGAGGCTATGGTGGTGACCTTGATGATCATAAAGTTATGAAAGTAATGTTGGAAGCATACTCACCAAGGAATGAGACCGTGGTCACTCTCATTAGAGACAAGAAGAATTTCGAGCACTTCACCCCAAGTGATGTGCTTGGAAGATTGTTGACATTTGACATGCAAAGAGAAGAGGCTAATGAGAGAAGAAAGCTTGGTGAGCTGCAAGCCAAGTTAGAAGGCATGAAGGTCAATGATATAGCACTCAAGGCAAAGCAATCAAACAAGCAAGGTGGCTGCAGCAAATCCAAGAGCAGCAAGCAAGTATCAACAAGTCAGCCCAAGAAAGCAAAGCAAGTTCAAGAATGTGATCCATCTTCATCCTCTAGTGATAGTGATGGTGATGATGGTGATTATGAGAAGATAGATGATATTGCCCTCTTCATAAGCAAGCATAAACGGGGGCTGAAGCAACATGGATTCAAGTTCACTCCAAGGAAGTTTCAAAACAAGAAGAAGAGATTGTGCTTTAACTGTGGCAGCACCGAGCATCTTGTTGCAGAATGTCCAGAGGCAAAGAAAAAGAAGGAACAAAGGCATGACAACAAGAGAAATTACAAGAGGGTTGGAGAAGCACACATCGGACACGAATGGGACTCAACTCAAGAGACCTCAAGTGGAGATGAGAAGGTGGCTACCATGGCTGTCCTCAAGTCAACATCTTCACCAAGGCTCTTCGACAACATGACCGATGATGAGCAAGATGGTAGCCCCCACATTTGTCTTATGGCAAAGGGTGGGAAGGTACAAACCAAATCCAAATCCTCTCCATCCCCAAAGAAATCTCTAGTAGTGAACTAAGTGACTCCTCTAGTGATGATGACTCTAGTGATGATGAATTTAATGAAATGACTAAAAAGTGTGATCATAAAACTAAAGTCTACATCTCTAGGCTAATGAAGGAAGTACTAGATCTCAATAATGAAATTGATTTAAGAAATGATGACATCAAGGAGCAGGCTAAGAAAAATCTGGCTCAAATTAAAGAAATTGACTCATTGGAGAGTGAGGTGGCTGCACTAAAGAAAAGTATAAAGAAAGAAAAAGAAAGCCACACTCTCACAAAGAAGGAAGTAGATGCACTCAAGCAAAAGTATTATGGCTTAGATGAAAAGCATAAAGGTCTTGAGCAACAATACAATCTTCTTTGGGAGAGTACCTCACAGTCCTCTAAGTAAAATGAGACTAGTACTCCCTCCACTAGTGAAAGTTGTGGAAAATGCAATAATCTTGACTTAAACATGTATTCCACAAATCTTGCAAACATGGAGGCTATGAAAAAGGAGATCACGAGGCTCACACATCTGTTGAACACCAAGTGTGAGAATAAACCACAAGGTAAAGAAGTTCAGCAAAATAGGCCAAACTACAAGGGTGGGAGAAATCCCAAAGTCAAGGATGGACTTGGTCACACAAAAGGAGGAAAGACCAATGGAAGAGACCTGGTGAATGGCATTGAGTGTGTTAAATTCACGAGCAAAGGCAAGGTTGGTGTAGAGCAGCCTGCACAAAAGGGGGCACAAAAGCAGCCCCGAGCCCACTGGCCAGCCAAAGGCGGCAGTGAGGCCCTGAAGGGCGGCAGTGCCGCCCTCCCCAGACAAGGGAAGGCTATCAACCTCAAACCTGAGCCTGTGAAAGCACAAATGAAGGTATGCCAGCCTCAGGGGGAGTCCCAGCAACCCAGAAAGCAGAACAGGGGGACTCCAAAGAAAAGTTTATATCAACCAAAGGCAAAGATACAAAGCCCAATTGTGAATACTTCCTTTGTGTTGAAAAATAACAGCAAAGGAGAAGTGATTGCCAAATATGTTGGCAAGGGCAGAAATGTGTATCTTAACACTTCCATTTGGGTTCCTAAAATTTTTGTGACTAACATGCAAGGCCCCAAGAAAGATTGGGGACCTAAACCAAGGAACTAAACTTGTTTTGCAGGCATACTCCTCCGGTGGGTCAAGTTGGGTGCTTGACAGCGGCTGTACAAATCATATGACCGGAGAGAAGAGTATGTTCTCAACATATTCCCCAACTACAAATTCAAAAGAATCTATCATATTTGGTGATAACTCCAAGGGGGAAGTTGTCGGTCTTGGTAAGGTTGCTATCACAACAAATTCTTCCATTTCAAATGTCTTGCATGTGGATCCGTTGGGATACAACTTGTTATCAGTTTCACAATTGTGTGAGGCTGGTTACAATTGTCTCTTTACGGAGAAAGGTGTGGAAGCCTTTAAGAGGGAGGATTCCTCTATTGTCTTTACGGGTCGCTTGAAGGGCAAGCTTTACCTAGTTGATTTCAACAAAGGTAAGGCCAAGCTTGAGACTTGTTTAATGGCAAAATCTAGCATGGGCTGGTTATGGCATCGCCGTCTAGCACATGTTGGCATGAGGAACTTGGCCAAACTCCAAAAGGACAACCACATCATTGGACTAACAAATGTTGAATTTGAGAAAGACAGGATATGTGGTGCTTGCCAAGCCGGGAAACAAGTAGGTGTACCACACCCACCAAAGAGTATCATGACAACCACTCAACCATTGGAGTTGATACATATGGACCTCTTTGGACCGGTCGCCTACCTAAGCATCGGGGGTAACAAATATGGTTTAGTTATTGTTGATGATTATTCTCGCTTCACTTGGGTATTCTTTGTCTTTGAGAAATCTCAGGTACAAGAGAAAGTAAAGATCTTTGTGAGAAGAGCACAAAGAGAGTTTGGGCTGCCCATCAAGAAAATGAGAAGTGATAATGGCAGCGAGTTCAAAAACACCCAAGTTGAAGAATTTCTTGATGATGAAGGCATCAAGCATGAGTTTTCAACTCCATACACCCCACAGCAAAATGGTGTAGTAGAGAGGAAAAATAGAACACTCATTGACATGGCTAGAACAATGCTTGATGAGTATAAGACTTCGGACCTATTTTGGTGTGAAGCAATCAACACCGCTTGCCATGCAATCAACCGCCTCTACCTACACAAGAAACTCAAGAAGACTTCATATGAGCTGCTAACCGGTAACAAACCAAAGGTGTCATACTTTAGAGTGTTTGGGCGCAAGTGTTTCATACTCAATAAAAGGCCCAAAACCTCTAAGTTTGCACCTAAAGTTGATGAAGGCATTCTTCTTGGTTATGGATCAAATGAGCATGCCTACCGCATCTACAACAAAATCTCTAGTAGAGTTAAAGTTGCTGTAGATGTCTCATTTGATGAGTCTAACGACTCTCAAGTAGAGCATATTGATGAAAGTGTTGCAGGAAAGGAGGATCCACCATGTGAGGCAATCAAGCAATTGGCTCTTGGTGACATAAGGCCACAAGAAGAAAAAGCCACTGCTCAGGAGGATCCCCAAGATGCTGCTGACAAGTCTTCTGCTGATGCACTCGATGCAAATGTGTCAGCCACACCTGCTGCTCAGCAACAGGGTGGCAGTGAGGCTGTCTAGGGCGGCAGTGCCGCCCCTCCCTCAGCAGCAGCAACCTCCTCAACACCTCAAGGACTGGATCTTGCACTAGTTTTTGAGCTTGAAGCTGATGAAGAATTAGATGAAGAACGAGACGGTGTTGAGCATCCAAGACTACGCCAAACAATTCAAAGAGATCATCCTGCCGACAACATCCTTGGAAGTCTTCGAAAGGGAGTGTTGACACGTTCACATTTAGCAAGTTTCTGTCAATATTTCTCTTTTGTGTCTTCCATTGAACCAGATAAGGTAGAGAAGGCATTGGCAGATGAGGACTGGGTCTTGGCCATGCAAGAAGAGCTCAACAACTTCGAGAGAAACCAAGTGTGGACTCTCGTTGAAAGACCCAATACCAATGTGATTGGCACCAAATGGGTCTTTCGCAACAAGCAAGATGAGAACGGCGTGGTGACAAGGAACAAGGCTAGATTGGTGGCTCAAGGTTACACTCAAGTAGAGGGCTTGGACTTTGAAGAGACCTTTGCTCCAGTGGCAAGGCTTGAAGCCATACGAATGCTTTTAGCCTTTGCTACCCATCATGACTTCAAACTGTTCCAAATGGATGTCAAGAGTGCATTCCTCAACGGCCCTATACAAGAGTTGGTGTATGTTGAGCAGCCACCAGGTTTTGAAGATCCCAAGTTTCCAAACCATGTCTATAAACTCCAAAAGGCGCTCTATGGGCTTAAGCAAGCACCAAGAGCATGGTATGAATGCCTTAAGGATTTCTTGCTCAAGAAAGGCTTTGAAATAGGCAAAGCTGATTCTACTCTTTTCACTCGTAAAATTGGCAATGATATATTTGTGTGCCAAATATATGTCGATGACATAATATTTGGCAGTACTAATCAAGTGTTTTGCGAGGAATTTAGTAGGATCATGACAAAGAGATTTGAGATGTCCATGATGGGTGCGCTGAAGTACTTCCTCGGGTTTCAAATCAAGCAATGGAAGGAAGGGACTTTCATAAGTCAAACCAAGTACACCCTTGATATGCTGAAGAAGTTTGACATGGAGAAAGCAAGGCCTATCAATACTCCCATGCCAACTAATGGACATCTTGATCTTGATGATAAGGGGAAGGACGTGGACATCAAGGTATACCGCTCCATGATCGGCTCTTTACTTTATTTGTGTGCATCTAGGCCCGATATTATGCTTAGTGTGTGCATGTGTGCTAGATTTCAAGCTAATCCGAAAGAATGTCACTTAGTGGTTGTTAAGAGAATCTTGAGATATTTAGTACACACTCCTAACCTTAGCTTGTGGTATCCTAAGGGCTCCAAGTTCAATCTACTTGGCTATTCAGATTCTGATTATGCCAGTTGTAAAGTAGATAGAAAAAGCACTTCAAGGACATGTCAATTCCTTGGACGGTCCTTAGTGTCTTGGAGTTCTAAAAAACAAAATTGTGTAGCCCTTTCCACAGCTGAGGCCGAGTATATTGCTGCCGGTGCATGCTGCGCTCAATTACTTTGGATGAGGCAAACCCTTCGTGATTTCGGATGTCATTTCACCAAAATCCCACTTTTGTGTGACAATGAATGTGCCATAAAACTTGCAAACAACCCTGTAAGTCACTCAAGAACCAAGCACATAGACGTCCGACATCATTTCTTGAGAGACCACGAAGCCAAAGGAGATATCAAAATTCGTCATGTGAGCACCGAAAAGCAACTAGCCGATATCTTCACTAAGCCTCTAGACGAGACAAGGTTTTGTGCTTTGCGTAGTGAACTGAATATCTTGGATTCTCGTAACGTGGTTTGAACTCCAGCACACACCTTGTTTGAATAACTAGCATGCATAGGAGAAAATGCTTGAAAAGATTTAATTATTTCTTTCAAAACCTCTTAAAAATTTGTCTCAAATATCATGACTATAGTTTGAATGTTTCCTTGTGTCTAGTCATGGTGTTTGGGTTGTATGTGTTCATATCTAAAGCAATAGAGAAAAGTTATTTTCTTCTAATCCCTCTGCTGTCAAGGAGGGCGGCAGTGCCGCCCTTTAGGGCCGGCAGTGCCGCCCTAAGCGGTTCAGGCTAAATTGCCTTGGACTGGTTCTCACGGGCCCACTTTTTCTTTCCTTCTATTGTCGTGCCTGTGATCTCTCTCTCCTCTCCTCCTCTTTGCGCCGCACCTCTCCCTCTCTGTCTCTCTCTCTCCCTCACGCACGGCTCCAGGGGACTTCTCCCCGTCGGCCTCCTCTCTGCCGTGAGGAAGAAGGAGAAGAGGGGAAGGCCTTCTCTGGTCTTCTCCAGTGGTGCATTGGGGTGGGCTGCTCCCTCTCCTAGGAGGGACATTCTTCTCTCATCCCCTCAATCCAAGGAAGCAAAGCAAGGTGAAACCCTAACCTATCCCGATCTATGCAATGTCTACTTTTTGGGCAAAAGTTTCAGTTTCTAGGGGATGGATGATGAATTAGGAAGAGGTTTAGTGGATGGATTTAAATGGATTTGGTTTCTCTCGACATATTGAAAGATGCCCTCCGGCAGTTCCGGAGCTTAAGGTCGGCAGTGCCGGCCTTGGCAACTGCTTCTCTGCAGTTTCAATACGTTGAAGGGAAGGTGAATCGATTAAAGTTCATAGATTAAATCTATCTTAGTTTATTTGTCCATCCTCTTTAAGCTCATGCTCATCTAGACTTAATCTGCTTATGAACTGTCTTAGAGATTGTATGATGGACAGTGGTGCACATGTGTGTAAGTTGAATAAGTGATGAAGTGTAGAGTAGGGACTGCAGAAACTCTGCAGGGCAGCAGTGCCGCCCTCACCTGACCAGTTTGGTTAGGGGGAGTTCCCACAGTCCATATTCTACACATCTCACTTGATCAATTGACTCTACATATGCTCTACTATATGCCAGATGTACAGTTTCTGATTTGGCTCATTTTTGGCATAGATGGACCGAGGAAAGAGGAAAATTTCCACCAAGCAACAAGTTCGCAGAGGCAGGGGGAGAGGCAGCAGCTCTGGAGTTTTCTTTGGAGATGATAGAGCAGCAAGGCAGCAGTATATTCAGCAGGAAGAAATGTTGCAGCAGGCTGGTTTCACCATCTCTCCTAGAGGTTGTCCTAACACTCTCCTGCACATTATAGAGTTTGATGACAGCTACATGAGGGACAGCACTAATGAGTTTGAACTCAAGGCACGAAATGACACAGTGGATCATCCCTTAGTCAATTATGCAGCAAGCTGGAAAGCTGTGGAGGAGGCTAGAGAGATGGATCCCTATGCTCACAGCAAGATAAGTGGTGTTGATTATCATTTCTGGAATGTTTTTCATTCAAATTTCTATGCCACTGCTATTCTACCAGCTAGAAGGGGAAAGATTTGTGAGATGCATTTCATTGACTTTGATGCTATGCAAGCAAAAGAGGAGCCTGATTTTGATGCTGCAATTAAAGTATGTGATAAGTTTGAGCTGTCCACTCTCATGTCCTTTAAATATGACTGGAATAGAGAGATACTTGCCCAGTTTCATGCTACCTACTTCTGGAACAGAGACAATGATGAAGTGCATTGGATGACAGATGGCACACATTATAGGATTGATTTTATCACCTTCTGCAGGATATTGGGTTTTGGAAATGACCATAGAGTCTACTCTCGAATTCACAATGAGAGAAGGTTTGAGCCACATGAGGTGAGTTTTATGTGGGAGGATCCATCCCAAGTGAACAACAGAAGGACTGGGTTGAAGAGTTTCTTTTATGTGATGAACAACCTTATCAAAATGACACTCAACCCAAAAGACAATGCCACTGATCTAAATGGACATATTACTAATGTGCTGTCCAGATTTCCAGAAGGGGACAAATTTAATATCCCAAGGTTCATATGGGTAGAGCTGGCATATGCTATGGATGATGGGAGGAGGTCACTTCCTTATGCTCCTTATTTGATGTTTATGATTGAGAGAGTGACTGGAGTCAAATATCCTAAGGATTGTAGCCACACGGTGTATAACATCAAGAAAACCAAAGGTGGTAAAACAGCCCCACCTCCTGCAGTAGAGAGCTCATACCATAGTGAGGGAGGCCACAGTGTGCCACAGAGGAGAGATGGAAGGAAGAAGAAGCGCTTTCAGAAGTTGGCAGAATGGGTGAAGGCTATCTTTGGCACTTGTTCTTACATGGCACAAAATCAGTATGATGACATGATGGAGAGCAGGCATGCAATAAATGCAGCTAGAGAGGTTCAGGGTCTACCTCTTCTTCCACCCGTGGCTCCACCTCCTCAGTTTCCAGACCTTCCTCACCTATCTGACACGGAGTCTGATGAAGAACATGGCAGCTATGATGAGCACCAGGGATATGATGATGATCCAGATCTTTAGGAGACACTAGGCAGTGTCTATCGGCAGTTCAGGGATGATACTAGACAACGGCGGTCTAGCACTTCAGCGGCTGCTCCTCGACGTTCCACGCGTGCCTCTCACTTCACAGCTACTACTCATAGGGCTGGTCGTGCCGTGGTTTCCAGTGACGATGATGACGACGATGAGTGAGTTGCTCTCTCTTCTTTCTCTCTTCTTTTCTCTTTTTGGTACTTGATGCCAAAGGGGGAGAAAATTAGAGAAATTAGAGGGGTCAATTCTTTTCGACTGGATTTCGTTACTGCAGCTGCAGATCTTCATGTTCAGATCTGATGAGAGTGTTAGTTGTTAGTTTGTGAGCTGAGTGCTTCTTTAAAAACTATTTTTAAGTTGTAATAATGCTACTTACTTGTCTCTATTTGCTTCGGATGTGAACATGTACTTGTGAACTGCTTGTCAGGCTTATTTATTAGTTTAAATTCTGTTGGTTAACCTGTTTGTGTGGTGTAATGCTTTTTGAAATTTCTGTCATCTTGCTGGTGTAGCAAGGGCGGCAGTGGCGCCCTACCAGGGCGGCAGTGAGGCCCTCCACTACAGCAGCATGCTGTCCTGCTTGTATAAACTGTCATATGCATACACGGTTATTTTGTGACACAGTTTGTTGCACCCCACAGAAGTCATGGACATAGGGGAAGGTCCTCCATCACTTGCTAAATGTATGAAGCTTGAATTTCATGTCAAGTTTGAGTATTCAAAACTCCAATCATACATGTAGGGGGAGCTCCTATGCCCATGACCATTTAAATCTCAGTTATGATTATTATCTTTTGTAAGCTCTAATTTGGTTGTCATCAATCACCAAAAAGGGGGAGATTGTAAGTGCAATCAAGCCTATTGTGGGTTTTGGCGTTGATGACCACTAAATTAGGGAACTAATGAGATTTGCTGAGATGACAAGCAGGGAATATAGCAAAGAGGTTGTTGAATACCATGGAGGATCCCCCAATTCTAAAGGATGGTTTTCCTAGCTCCAAAGGAGGTTTATTTCATTTTCGGTTTGAATTTGAGTATAGGAAAAGCCATACTATAAAGAGGGACTCCAAGGTTTTTGATCAAATTGTGAACCAAAGGCTCAAAAGCTCATAAACATCCTTAGACCCAAGCCTAGCCAGCATATCTTTTACTCTACACTTTGGTGTTTTCAGGCTGGTTCAGGCAAGGGCGGCACTGCCGCCCTACCCTGTGACAGTTGGAGAGCTGGGTATAAATACCCTTTCAGACCGTCTCAAATGGTAACCTGCTCTTCTTCCTCGCTCCCAACCGTTGCAAACTGACCAGAGCTCACCTCTCTCTCCCTCCATTGTTGCTCCTCAAGCCCCCAAGCCAATCCTTGATTCCAACCATCAAAACTTGAGGGAAAAGGCAGCAAACTTCGATTGGAGAGCAGATCCATTGATTCCCAGCGTCAAAAAGAGCTTTTGGTTCACGTTTGGCCGGCAGCCTTGAGTTTGTTACTCTTGGAGCTTGCTCCTAGCCGGCTAGGCATCGCCCTAGAGCTTGCCAACATGTGTGGCAGCCAAGGGAAGGTGTGGGGGTATAAACCCCTATACCCTTACGGCTAGACTTGGGCCAGGAGGCTTGGCCCATCACGAGGACAGCTCGAGGCTTGATCCGATTGCCTGGAGTTTCGCGCAAGGAAACAAGACATGGAGATCAAGTAGGATTCTAGTCGGTTAGAATAGGAATTGATATCGAACTATCCATGGCAATTGTAACCGACTAGGATTAGTTTCCAGATCTGTAACCCTGCCCTCCGGACTATATAAGGAGGGGCAAGGGACCCCCTAGGACATATGATTCTCTCAACACAAATCAATACAACCAGACGTAGGGCGTAGGTATTACGCCAACTCGGCGGCCGAGCCTGGATAAAAAGCTTGTCCGTGTCTTGCGTCACCATCGAGTTCGTAGTTTGCGCACCGTCTACCGATAAACTACTACCATGGGTATACCCCAGGGTAGACTGCCGACTAGCTTTCGTCGACAGTGGCGCGCCAGGTAGGGGGTGTGCGTGCAACTTCTCCGGCGAACAAGATGGTCACAATCCCAGCTTCCGCGACCGTTCCTGAAGGCCTCACGTTCATTGTCGGCCAGATCACGTGGACGACGCGTGGCGGTGGTCTCACGACTACGGTTTCGGAAGGAACCCAGATCCAATCTGGGATCACGTCGGCTCCGACCACTCGTGTGACGGCTCTGAGCACCCGACCACCATCCCCGCTCTACAAGGGAAAGAAGATCGACTGCTCAGACCTTCTCCGGGCACTTGACCGCGCCGATTCTAAGCTACTTGAAGCTTCCCAGCTTGTAGATGGAATCTTACGCCAGCCTGATCAAGCTGCCTCAACGGATTTTTTCAAATCCCACCGGCCAACTCGTGTCGCTACGCACGAACGGCTGGGAACGTCTCTGGCGATAACCTCAACTCCCTCAGGACGATCTGTCAAGATCAAGGTCAACCCGGAGGAAGATTACCGTCGCGGTCTGAATAACTCGGCCTCTCTCTACTCGAGACACGTCCGATCCCTCTTTAACAAAGCTGGTTGGGTGCCAAAGGGGAGCGGTCGACCAGCTCGACATTACGTCAACATGGTAACGATCCAAGTTTTACGGGACGGCCAGGCTTCCAGCACAAATTCGAGCACTGGTTCCGTTCCCACTGAAGTCATAAATTCCGAGGACGAGGACTACGACTTGGATTTCCCGTAACACCCTCCGGGTTTCCCACGTTTCCCGGTCTTCCCACCCCGGCGAGGAGACATCGTTTTCAACGTCAGCGCCGACGAGTCGGTTGTTGACGGAGAAACAGACGAGCAGAGGCAGCTCCGCGAGCAGCGTAACGCCGATCGCGCCCGACGACGCGCGGACGAGGAACGTCAAATCCCGCCGCAGAATCTCAGCGACGCTTTTGACATGGTCAGAGATCAGCAAGTTTACAAAACGCCGAGCGCCAATGTGGCTGTTGCTATGGCTAATCTAGACCGGCTCCGTGATACTCCCGAGTGCCAAGGGGTCCGAACTAGTGTCCGAGCACACCTGATCGCCGCGATGGGACAGACAGCCACTCTGCTCAAAAGAGTCCAGGCCGTCTCCTATACAGAGGCCGCCTCCGACCAGACTCACCGTAGCCGGACATCACCGCAGCCCAGCAGGCACCATCGCAGCCGTTCCCCCGACAACCATCGAACAGATTCACGGCGTAATGATGGCGGTCGGGACGCTGGCGGTCAACGCGAGCAGAATCGCAGGCGTGGCCATGAAGTAAACCAGCACAGGGATCTTCGATATAACATCCCTCCCAAAGATGCCCGGGACCGCATCAACAGGCGCGCCACGGAGAGAGCAGTCCACGAAAACCTGCGCCGTATCGAGTATGATGCAACGCACGGCCCCCCGGGCCTGAGACAATTCTCTTCACACCTCCGCCAGGTCGTGTGGCCCCACAATTTCAAGCTCGAGAAACTCAAAAAGTACGACGGCAAGGAAAACCCAGAGAACTGGTTCACTCTCTACGAAATCGTCGTCCGATCAGCCGCAGGGGACGAACACGTCATGGCCAACTACTTCCCAGTAGTCCTCGACTAGGCTGGTCATCAATGGCTCCTTGGCCTGCCCGAGGACTCCTTCGACTCTTGGGAAGAGCTACGCCAGGCTTTCATCGACAACTTCATCGCTACATGCGAGCAGCTTGGAAACAAGTACGACCTCGAAAGGATAAGGGACAGAAAAAATGAACCTTTGCGCGATTACATCCGACGATTCTCGGATATGCACCTTAAGATCCTGAAGATTTCCCACGACGAGGCCATCTCTGCCTTCATTAAAGGTCTGCGCTTCCATGAAGCACTGAGGAACAAGCTGTTGCGCAAAAGGCCAACAACGATGGCCGAACTCCTTGCCACGGCTAAAAATTACGCCGATGCTGACGACGCAGAAAAACTAATCCGGGACGATGCGAGAGGTCCCGACCAGCCTCCCCGGCGAGATGACGGTCGTGGTTGTTTCGACAACAGGAACCACCGCCGCCCCGACAACCGTGATCACAGAGAAGGTTGGGACAGGCGACGCAACAATCGCGATGATTTCAGAGGAAAGCGCCCCCGCGACCACGACCACGGTCAAGCGTCCCAACGGGCGGTGGGACTACCAAGAAGACTACAACAAAACGTTGAAGGGACCGTGCCAATTGCATCCAAAGCCTAATCATACCATGGAAGAATGCCATGTCCTCAAAAATATCTATACGCGGTGGGCCGCCCAAGACGACTCCGCCAAGAAAAATGGAAAACGAGACGGGCACGACCCCGAAGACGAGGACAACGACCAAGATAGGTACCCTCGACACCAATATGTCAGCCCCACTGACGTGCTCCACTCCATCTTCGGGGGCAAGGTCTCCATCGAATCCAAGCGAGAAAGAAAGCTCTTAAAGAGAGCCTGCCTCAACATAGACAGCACGGACGGCCTGATCGCTGACCCGAAATTTCCCCCGTGGTCGCACAGGGAGATCTCCTTCAGCAGAAAGGATCAGTGGGCCGCTATCCCAGAGCCAGGTCGTTTCCCTCTAATCCTGGACCCATGCATCAACAGCATCAGGTTCGAGCGCGTGCTCGTAGACGGAGGAAGTTCCATTGACATCCTTTTTCGCAACAGCCTGCCCGCCCTCAAGATATCACCGGCACAACTAAAACCCTACGATGCTCAATTCTGGGGAGTTTTGCCAGGCCAGAGTTCAGTGCCCCTCGGACAGATAACACTGCCTGTCCAATTTGGCACGCCCGACCACTTTCGGACAGAGTTCGTCAACTTTGTGGTCGCCGACTTTGATGGAACTTACCACGCCATACTGGGCCGACCATCGGTGACAAAATTCATGGCGGTCCCGCATTACTCATACCTGGTCCTCAAAATGCCCACGGAGAAAGGAGTCCTAACTATCAGGGGCAATGTCTACACTGCATATACATGCGAGGAGGAGAGCTTCAAGATCACTGAAGCAATCGATCTCTCAATCTGCATGGCTGAGACAGCAACCCAGGCTGCACAGCTACCTCCCGACCAGCTTCGACTACCCGAGCAGGAGACCGCTAGGAAGAACTCAAAATCCAAGGAGCACAAGGAAGTGCAGCTGGTCGAAGGCAGCCCCGAGAAGACGGCCCTCATCGGGGCCAACCTGGACCCTAAATAGGAAGACGCGCTCGCCAGGTTTCTAAGGGACAACGTAAGCGTCTTCGCATGGAAACCCGCAGACATGCCCGGCGTCCTACGAAACCTGATCGAGCACTCCTTAAATGTCTCGAAGACCGCAAGACCCATCAAGCAAAAGCTGCGACAGTTCGCTCGTGACAAAAAGGAGGCTATTAGGACAGAAATAACACTGCTTCTAGCAACCGGATTCATAAAAGAAGTGTATCATCCCGATTGGCTCGCCAATCCGGTTCTTGTACGCAAAAAGAATAATGAATGGAGAATGTGCGTCGATTACACTGATCTCAACAAACACTATCCTAAAGATCCATTTGGTCTCCCTCGCATCGATGAGGTGGTCGACTCAACGGCCGGATGCGAACTCCTCTCTTTTCTAGACTGCTACTCTGGCTATCACCAGATCTCGCTAAAGGAAGAAGATCAGATAAAAACGTCTTTCATTACTCCTTTCGGCGCATATTGCTACACGACTATGTCATTCGGACTCAAAAATGCCGGAGCTACCTATCAACGGGCCATACAGCAATGCCTCCACGATGAGATTCGTGATGACCTCGTCGAGGCCTATGTAGACGACGTCGTCGTCAAAACAAGGGATGCAAACACCCTAATTGACAACTTAGACCGAACTTTTAAGGCGCTTAATAGGTACAAGTGGAAGCTTAATCCCAAAAAGTGCATCTTCGGTGTTCCTTCTGGTCTACTGCTCAGCAACGTTGTCAGTCGCGACGGCATACGGCCAAATCCTTCAAAAATAAAAGCAGTACTCGACATGCGACCACCTAAAAACGTCAAGGATATTCAGAAGCTCACCGGATGTATGGCCGCACTTAGTCGCTTCATCTCAAGACTGGGAGAAAAAGGCCTCCCTTTCTTCAAACTCTTGAAGGCGTCGGGAAAGTTTTCTTGGACAGAGGAAGCCGACGCCGCGTTCACTCAGCTTAAGACTTTCCTCACTTCACCGCCTGTTCTTACAGCGCCTCAGCCCAATGAAGACCTACTCCTTTACATTGCTGCAACCGGTAGGGTTGTTAACACGGCAATAGTGGTCGAACGAGACGAGCCAGGTCATGCCTACAAGGTCCAGAGACCCGTTTACTTCATAAGCGAAGTCCTAAACGAGTCCAAGGCCAGGTACCCACAAATACAGAAGCTCATATACGCCATTCTAATAACGTCATGAAAGCTGAAGCACTACTTCGATGGCCATCGAGTCTTGGTAACCACTAGTTTCCCTCTTGGGGACATTCTGCACAATAAAGACGCCAACGGCAGAATCGTAAAATGGGCGATGGAATTATGCCCATTTTCCCTGGAATTCCAGAGCCGCACCACAGTCAAGTCTCAGGCCCTGGTCGATTTCATTGCTGAATGGACGGATCTCAACGAGCCTCCCGTCCCCGACGTCTCCGACCACTGGTCAATGTTCTTTGACGGATCCTTGAACATCAACGGCGCCGGCGCTGGGATACTGTTCGTGTCGCCTAACAAGGACAAACTGCGTTACGTCCTTAGGATCCTCTTTCCGGCATCAAACAATGTCGCCGAATACGAAGCGTGCCTGCACGGCATAAGGCTAGCCGTTGAGCTGGGAGTCAAACGCCTCTATGTCTATGGCGACTCTACTTTAGTTATCAATCAGCTCAACAAGAAGTGGTTCGCAACCCACGAGAAGATGGATCTCTACTGCAAAGAAATTCGCAAATGGGAAACCAACTTCTACGGCATAGAGTACATCCACGTGGTCCGGGATAAGAACCAGGCAGCAGATGCGTTGTCAAAGTTAGGGTCGTCTCGAGCCCAGATCCCACGGGGTATTTTCGTCCAGGACATCAAGGAGCCAAGTGTGGGCACAGGCCTGGTCGAAAAGCAACTTACTGAGGCAATGCTCATAGACGATCCCACTCCGACAACCAGTGGCCGTGATTGGCGCACCCCGTTCATAAGATATATATCAGACGGGTCTGGCTTTCAGGACAAAATCAAAGAATTACTTACTGGTGGACGGCAAACTTATGCGGAAAAATGCAAGTTCTGAAGTACTACTCAAATGCATATCCCAAGATGATGGCATCAAGCTCCTAGAGGACATACACGCCGGATCCTACGGCAATCACGCTGCATCCAGAACGCTGGTCGGGAAAGCCTTCCGAGCAGGTTTTTATTGGCCAACCGCGGTTAACGACGCAGAAAAACTGGTCCGACACTGCGAGGGATGTCAGTTCTTCGCTAAAAGGACCCACGTACCTGCTCATGAGATTTAAACCATCCCGTCATCCTGGCCCTTTGCCTGCTGGGGGCTCGACATGATCGGGCCATTTAAACAGGCCCCTGGCAACTTCAAGTTCGTTTTCGTGTTAATCGACAAGTTCTCCAAGTGGATTGAATACATGCCACTGGTCAAAGCAACCTCCGAGAAGGCTGTGGAGTTCCTTAATCAAATCATACATAGATTCGGGATCCCAAACAGTATAATCACCGACCTAGGTACTCAGTTTACTGGCACCACATTTTGGGACTTCTGCGATGACAGGGCATTGTCATAAAATACGTGTCAGTAGCTCACCCACGGGCCAATGGTCAAGTTGAGCGCGCGAATGGAATGATCATTGACGCCCTAAAGAAAAGGCTGTACACCGAGAACGACAGAGCACCCGGTCGATGGATGAAAGAGTTACCGGCCGTGGTCTAGGGCCTCCGAACTCAGACTAGTCAGAACACAGGAGTGTCACCCTACTTCATGGTTTACGGCACCGAGGCAGTCCTGCCGTCTGACATAACCTTCAGTTCCCCTAGGATTGAAAACTTCGACCAGTCAATAGCCGACAACGCCAGAGAGCTCGAAATCAACTGCATGGAAGAAAAGCGTTTGAATTCTTGTCTCCGAACAGCAAAGTATCTCGCGGCAGTCAGGCGGTACCACAATAGGAACGTCAAGGACCGTTCCTTCGTGGTCGGCGATCTGGTACTTAGGTGGAAAACAAGCCAAGAGGGAATGCACAAGCTATCCACTCCCTGGGAAGGACCCTTCGTGGTCGCCGAAGTCACACGACCCACGTCCTACAGATTGGCATACCCAGACGGAACACGCGTGCCTAACTCTTGGCACATAGACAAACTGCGCCGATTTTACCCATAAGTTCTAGTAACTTTCGCTTGTAAATATCTTATAGCTGTCAATAATAAAAGTTTCTCTTTTTTGCCTACACTTTGTTACACGCAGAACTCGGAAAGCCTTCTACAACGGAAGCTCTTAGCGACTACAAAGTCAAATACAGTGGCACGTCACTCAGATAACTCCACAGCGCTCAAAATAGTAGTCATGACAAAAGCAAACTTTATTACAAACTTTACATACAAAGTTTACAATAAACACCCTGACGGGCGGACACTAGTCTACTCCTACAGACTATCCTACTGGCCTACTGCTCGGGCTGATCACCCGCCTGGCCTTGCTGCCCGGACGAAGGAGTCGGGGCCACCGGCGCCTGGCTGGTCGAGACCGCAGGCGTCGACCGCCCATCTCCCGCAATGGACGCACTCGACAGCTCCCTGGCCGACCTGTCTGAACCCGGCTGGTCGGGGGGAGTGGCCGTTCCGCATAGATTGATGTCGCCGATCACCGTCGACGACAAGTCCAGCAGACCACCCCATAGTTCGTCCGCCTCCTGCGGCCCGACCTCCTTGGGATACCCCTTCTCCAGCCTGGTCAAGTCGACTAGGGGGTAGTGGGCGCGCACCATGCTAAGGACATGCGCACCAGCAAACTCCCCGGCGTCCTTCATGAATTGCTGGAGCCAGTCCCACGCCCGTTGCGCCTTTTCAACTGGAGTCAATCTCGGCACGCGGGGCTGGCTCTCCGGCAGCTCGGGGCTGATCAAGTCCAGAACCGGGGATACTCCTTTCCAGATCTTACAACAATTGACCTTCCAGGAGTCCCGGTCCTTGACCAGCTCGTCCAAGTGCTTCTTGGCGTTCACCTTGAGCACTGCAAATCAAGCAAGATGTTATTTTCAACATATCGAAAAGAGCGATCAGTGGCAGATAACGGGGTTGCGCGTATTACCAGACAACTCCCGGTCCCTCCGACCCAACTCCTCTCCTGCTCGGCGCCCGGCCTCCAGCGCACTGGCAAGCTCTTGGCTGAGCTGCTCTTTCTCCTGACGAAGGCGTGCAACCTCCCCCTCCAAACCTACATGAATAGTCCTCTGGTCAGTGGAGTTAACCAACGCAGCTACAAGCAGCTGCCTCGGAGTGCAAGACTAACCTTCTCGCTGCCGAAACTGATCGGCCAAGCGTCGGGTAAGCTCGAGACAGTGCTCTTCCTGAGCGCTCATCTCGGATACTTTTTCTCCAACTTCTGACCGAAGCCGGTCCACCTCCGCAGCCAGGGCCTTGTTCTCGGCCACAATTCCTTCGATCTGGTCGAAGCACCGTTTCCAGTACTTCGCCGTTTTCATCGCGCCCTGCAAGAAACGACAAATGTCGAACACAGCAAAATTGCACAAAGTTATACCAGGAGCACACAGGACCACCTACCTTAACCTCGTCCACGAGGCGCTTAGCCGCGCGCTCCACCCTCGCGGCCTCCTCCGTCTCCGCGAGCTCCTCGTGTCCAATAAAGTGGTCCCCGCGTTGGCGCCACACGTAGACGTGCTGGCGGCCATCACGGGGACGACCTTGGACCTCCTCCACGTCGTCGTCAGAGGCCTCATGGGGCTCCTCGTTTGCCGCACTGCCTCCGGCTGCGGTCGAGGGCATCACTGGTCCCTGGTCTAGGCCAGGGGAGCCCACGGGCGAAGAAGCCCCAGCTCGGGGCGGTGACGGCACCCTCCCTTCTTCGGCTGGAGGAGTCGGGACTCTGCTCTCCCCCTCTGCAACAGTACTCGGGGGAGGGGTCCTTGCTGCCTCCTCACCCCTCGGCTGAGTGCCTCGGCGGCACTCGCCGGGGCAGATTGATCCTCGGCGCCCTCTGCGGATGCAGGTTGCTCTGTGACCTGTGGCGCGGCGTCCTCAACGGCAGCAACAGGAGCGGCCGCCCCCTGCTCTTCGGCCTGGTCGGGGTTGACGTCTGACGCCGCGCTAGATAACAGAGCGATATTTTCAACAACAGCTCAAAAACGTAAGTTGAACACTTACAGGTCCGATCGACGGTGGGTCGCGGTGAACCTCCTCCTTGCCCGGCCAGTCAGCACCTGTGCCCCCGTCTCAGACACGAGGCGCAGGAGGGTCGCTGGACACCCGATCAGCAGTGGTCGGCACGCTGTCCGGACGGCTATGAGGCCTTCGGACCAACGACGGTGCGGCCTCCTCCTCCTCGTCGTCGTCGTCGGTAATCCGAACGAACCGACGGCGCTTTGGCGCTCGGCTGCTCTCTGCCGTCAGCGTCGGCGCCGGCGACGGATCCGCCGCCATTGGCCTTTTCCCCGCCACTCTATCCTCGGTGGTCGGGGCGGGGCGGGCCTGGTCCTCCTCACTGCTGGTGTACTGAGTACACCGAGCAGCGTCTTCCTCCAGCGGATCTTCTCCCGTAGGATTCTCCATTCCAGGTGCCAGTGATACGTACACTGTGCACCGGTCAACATCTCCGATCTATAAAAGTAACAAAGATAAGTCAGCTGCAGACAATATACGCATGCTAAAGCGAAATAATCAGTAACATACCTTAGGTGCTGGTCGCCCCAACTTGAAGGCTTGCACCCGATCACTACCACGGATGAAGCCTCCGTCCGCGAAGTTGAACAGCTCGTTCAACAGCTGCTGTACCTCCGCCTTCTCCAAGATCTCGGGTCGCATCCTAGTCGCGTCCATGCTTCCGGCATACTCGTACGCCGAGTGGACCCTCTTCTGGCAGGGCATCACCCGACGCCACACAAAGTTGCCGACCACGCCTAGCCCGTCCAGGCGTGACCAGTCGATTAGCTTCATTAGGTCTGCCACCTGACCGTCGAACTTCGGGCGATCGGTCTAGCTCACCCTCTTCTCGGGGATGTACCCCACGTCGCAGAACGTGGAGCTGCCCGGTTCTTCCCTGATGTAGAACCACTTCCTGTACCACTCAGTCAGGGAAGTGTTCCAGGGGCAGTGCAGATAGCGGTTCTTCATTCCGTCGCGAAGGTTGAGGTATACTCCACCTGCAACCTTAGAGCCTCCAACTGCTCCCTTCTTTCTCAAACAAAAAAGATAACGGAAGAGATCGAAGTGCAGTTCTATGCCTACATAGGCCTCGCACAAATGGATAGAAGTAGAAATAAGAAGGATTGAGTTCGGGTGCAGATTGCAAATCCCGATCTCATAATACAAAAGAAGACCCTGAAGAAAAGGGTGAACAGGCACCCCAAAACCCCTCTTAAGGAAATCCTCAAACACGACGATCTCACCGGCGGCGAGGGTCGGGGTAGCTCTCCCCCTCCGGTGCCCTCCAGCCGCCGAGCTCCGGGCTGTGCAGTAGCCCCATATCGACGAGGTCACCGAGGGACTTTGCGGTGCTGCGGGATTTCTTCCACTCCTTGGCCATCAGCTCGGCCCTCTTCTTCGAGTCGCTCTTCGCCATTGGAGGTGAGGAAGTGGATTCGAGTTTGGAAGGTGTAGGTGATTGAAGGAGGCAAGAGTGGAGGGTTTGAAGGCAATGGCAGGGTAAGCATTACAAGGGGAACTGTCCAGCTCTTATAACCCACAACTTCACCCTTCCCACTTCCCGCATTCTTGGGAAGTGGGCGGGCCATATGGTGGATGCGGCGTTTCGGTTTCCAATGATTATCGACAATTAATGCGGCGGAGTTTTCATACAAATTGATGGTTTCCTTTTCTCAAACCGCGCAAAGGGCGGCTGTACAGTTGCCAGGCGCAACTTTTGATGCATTCATCTGACATCCCGTCAGGAGGTCTCGTCACGTCAACTTTTTTCTGGAGAAATTTTTCAAAACTAGCAGACAAAAATGGCAGAGTCAACAATCCGGGGACTGCACCGACCACCGAGAACTAGATGCTCGGGGACTGGTCGCCCAGTCTATTAACCCAGAAATTCAACGACTGCACCGACCACCGAGCACTCGGTGCTCGGGGACTGGTCGTCCAGTGAAGCAACTCAGAACTTCAAGGAGCGTACTGACCAACGAGCATTTGGTGCTCGGGTACTGGTCGTCAGATTTGTTTAGACTACTCCGACCACCGAGCGCTTAATGCTCGGGGACTGGTCGCTTAGTTTATTGGTTTGGAAATCAGCAAGCTGAACTGATTGCCGACCGTTGTACGCCCGGGGACTGGTTGACCAGCTCGACGAACTGCAAACTCTATGGTAAGTGAGCATGAGATGCTCGGGGACTGGATAATTTCGGTTTTTTAGACCTTGCTACAAGGCTCATACTTCGCCTTCCAGCAAGCTCGGGAACTACATCGGTACGATGCATCTAGCGATGCATCTCACATTCAAAGTAGCTTTCGAGATTCTTCTTTGGACCCTGGCACCACGTGACTACGTCACCTGCTACCAGGCTCGGGGACTAAGTGGGCACACTTCACCTTGCGGTGAACTTGCTTGTCTTTTTGATGGACTATACTTTTCGGAAAGTAAAGTGGGCACACTTCACCAAAAAAGGAATATTTTTTCTCAAGAGCACCATGCATTCTTCGAACAATTGGCTTCTTCGATGACGAAGTTAATTGGATGCTTTTAGATTTGTTCAAACTGTTGTCGCAACTATTTGGGCAATTTTCATAATGATTAAAGACATTAAGTTTCATTGGTCGAAGAAACTCAAGACGGCGTGTTACTTCACAATACATGGTGCTCGGGGACTAGCTGTGCCCCTATACCCTTACGGCTAGACTTGGGCCAGGAGGCTTGGCCCATCACGAGGACAGCTCGAGGCTTGATCTAATTGCCTGGAGTTTCGCGCAAGGAAACAAGACGTGGAGATCAAGCAGGATTCTAGTCGGTTAGAATAGGAATTGATATCGAACTATCCATGGCAATTGTAACCGACTAGGATTAGTTTCCAGATCTGTAACCCTGCCCTCCGGACTATATAAGGAGGGGCAAGGGACCCCCTAGGACATATGATTCTCTCAACACAAATCAATACAACCAGACGCAGGACATAGGTATTACGCCAACTCGGCGGCCGAACCTGGATAAAAAGCTTGTCCGTGTCTTGCGTCACCATCGAGTTCGTAGTTTGCGCACCGTCTACCGATAAACTACTACCGTGGGTATACCCCAGGGTAGACTGCCGACTAGCTTTTGTCGACAGAAGGTTTGTAAGGTTACCCTTGCAGCTAATACATTCTTCACTCTTTGCAAGGGGTAAAATCCTTGCTTTGAGAACGAGGAGAAGGTAAGCCTGTGTGGCTAAACTGGTCGTAGTGTGGGCGCCTCAACAACGTGGAGCAGGCCAAGCCTTGTTGTGGCAACAGCTGAACCATGGTAAAAATCGTGTGTCTTGTGTGCTTTCACTTGTGTATGAGTTTGTGTTAGGATTTGAGGCCGATCTACTTGGTGGGGAGGCTCCATCACATTCTAGTCACATACTTGTGCTCTAACATCTTGCAGGAAGCTTGGAAATTTAGTCGATCTAAATTTCCCTGGGTAAAGTTTGAATCAATTCAGTTAAGCTTCTGTCTGTTTTTCTGTTGAGGCCGGCAGTGCCGCCCTGGGAGGGCCTCACTGCCGCTCTTGCCTGTGTGACTGATAAACTTTGCTGAAAAAGTTTGAACAGGCCTATTCACCCCCCCTCTAGGCCACTTCCTGTACGTCCAGAGATCCTACAGATGCCTCCTACGCTTTCACGAATGACTACTACCAAGAGGCCAGCGCTTTCTTCAACCGCACTGACAACACTCTCCTCGACATCCACAACACGCAAGCAGAACATGGACGACTCCTGGAAGAGCAACAAAAATGGAACTAGGACCACGCCACTGCAGTACAAGAGCTGAGACAAGATACAACAACAATGAACGACAACATCATAACCATGATGCGGTTCTGGAACATCAAGTAAGAACGACATCAACATCCAGCTTGGGGGAGTTCCTCCCCAATTTATCAAGTAAGTTTTTATTTACTCTTCTTATTTATTTCTTTTCTATTTTAGTATTTTATCTTAGAGAGAAAACATAGAAAACCCAATAAATATTTTCTTGCTTTAAATTACTGCATTTTATAAGCATGAAAACAAAATAAAAAGAGTGCGTAGATAAGTGTGCTTTATTTTCTGTGAAGTTTAATCTCTAGAAAAAATAAAAAGACCAAAAAGATATATGATGGAAATGATGAACAGTTGCTCTGTTAGCTTACTTTCAAGTACCTAGCTTTTATATTAGAGTTCTTCTAGGAATTACTAAAACTAAAATTTACTATCTATGGGAAGCATAAAATTAAAGTCTAGGTAAGAGAAGGACATAATATAAAGCTTGAGCTACTGTTTAACTTGTTACTACTACACTAAGTTCTGGAGATTTATTTTGAAAACTTACAAAACACATAATAAGGTCCTAGCATTACAAAACTCCTACCACAGCCATACTTGCTATGACATCTTTTACTATATTCACATTGAGTTTGATCGAGCTGTGTAGACCCTTAGGAGCTTTTCATGTGGTTAAATTAAGATATTTACTTGCACACATCCACTACACCATCCACCATTCATTAAAATTGCTAAAGATATTATCACTCACTGTTCCAAGTATTGTTATTCTCTCTCTCTAAAAAGATTCAATGCAGAAGAGGCATGGGTTATGCAAAAATATGTGAGGAAATAAAAAGGGGCAAGTGCCCGGAACCTCGGAAAAGAAAGAAAAAAGAGTGAGACGAGAGGTAAAAATGGACAAGTGTCCGGAGTAGAATTAGGGGTATCTACTACCCACCTGAAAAAAAAGAGAAAGATAGCCCATGTTCTCCCAAAGCAAAGATCAAAGAAGAGGAGAGGTAGCAATATGAGGAGCAATGAGAAGTAAGCTTTATCATTACTTATATTTTCACGTCACTATCATTTACTCCACCACACATGCACATCTTCATTTAATTATATGCTGAGTTCCTTTGGATCCATGGCTCGATTAGACAACATATGAGCTGTTTTTCACTCCTATGAGCTCCACTTAAATATTCCATTAAGTTATAGGTAAGTGACATTTTGGTAAGGATCCACAAATACCACATATAGAGAGACTTGAGAGAATCATTGCTGGGAACTCTGAGTTTTATTTTGAAAACTTATGAAAAACTCTGGAACAAAGGTGAAGTATAGACAGGAGGAATAGTGCTTGACTTAATTATTTTGTCCTTCAATTACTTAAGACTTAAGTGCTGGTACTAAGCTCCATGACACTTCACTCTAATCTGGAAGAATTTTTATATAAAAGCATGTGTGCCTGTCACGAAAGAAAACATCGAAGCAACTCCTGATCCATCTGAGTTTAGCTGTTTGCTTAGGGACGAGCAAAGGGTAAGCTTAGGGGAGTTTGTTGACGGTCCTTAAGTACTAAAATTAATAATCAAATAAACATAGAAAAGGATCAATATGGACCAAACATCTAGAATTAGGGTTTTATCTGACAGAATTCCACGAGCTTTGGTGTTTATCTATTTCTGCAGGGAGTTATCAGAAAATATGGAGAGAAGGCCCACATGACATGTTTACAACGAGATAATTACGTGCCGTGCAATTTTCCTCAATCTAGAAGAGTCTAGAAGCCACGGGAATGAACGAGAAGAGAATCGGGCTCGGGGGCAGGGCGGCCGCCCACCCCCCTTGGGCGCCCGCCCAGGGTTGGAGTCCAATCAGGACTCTCTTTCGGGACTACGCTCCACCGACCTAAAGGATCAATCTAAACCATACAATCAATGTCAGTTTGATCCAACGGCCCAAATTCACTTGAAAGGACTATATAACCAAGGCCTCTCCACCCCTGGGGGAGAGAGGAGAAGAGAAGAAATCATTATCAGAGGTAGCCATCAAAGTTAGGGTTTAGAGCTTCTCTCCCACAGAGAATTAGAATTAGATACTCCCTAATCCTTCAAGTTTAGAGGTTTGATTAGATAGCAATTAGAGAAGTAGAGCACTACGCTCTAGATTCGGATCTTCGGTAATAAAGATTGGTATTATTCATATCTTTCTCTAATTCTTTGTTCTAATTGCATTATGTCTCTAATTATTATGCTCTTAGTTTACTCTAGTTCTATATTTGATATAGTTATGATTGATAATGAGTTTATGTATAAGTTTGCAAAGCGCTTAGCTCTTGACGCGAGGGAGTTAAGTGGTAGATCACATGTAGGCGTGGTGCTTAGATGTTATTTATCTGCAAATGTATCCTATTGGCCGGGTCGTGTGGTAGTTCGCGATAGTGACAGCTTCGTTGATTCTTATATAGTCCACCCTTCGTTGATAGGACAGGCAGAACTGGTATTGTGGAGTAAGTCTTGCGATGTTCTGATTTACTTTAGCAATGTTCCTTATACATGAATGAAGAGTCTTTTATGTTATATATGATCTTGTAGATAACTAGAGTAGATTATGACTTAGTAGATAGTAGATAACTTAGAATCCATTCTCTAGCTAATCCGACATAACCTACATATATGAGGAGTAGTCTATTTTCTAATCGCTGTGTTATCTACCCATGAACTTATAATTCATTATCATTATCTTTATGGTTTACCCCCTGCTAAAGTAAGTGACTGTGTGACGAGTTTCTCATTAGTAATCATGTCTTGCAAGTTTATCTCTAGTCTATGCCTTGATAGATTTTGTCCTTAATTTAATTTCATCCCTTTTGTTCTCTTAAGCAAAATTATAAATAACGATACCTAGAATACTTATCCTGGTGAAATGCTACAATGAGGTGTTTTATCTGTGCGCTTGCGGATAGAATAGATTATTTTCTAGAGAGCCTTTATATTTATAAATACCTTTGTACACTCTGGCACCATGCTGGGGATGACAACCTAGTATCTAAGTGGTGTTAGCTAGTGTCAACAATAACCCCCTGCAGAAATAGACAAACACCAAAACTCGTGGAATTCTGTCAGATAAAACCCTAAGTCTAGGTGTTGGTTACATTTGGATCCTTTTCTCTATTTATTTGCTAATTATATTTGGCATTTAAGAAACCATCAACAGAAGTCATGCGTCCCACTTCATACATATTGGCTTACCCAGATGGAAGAAGTCTGCCTAACTCTTGGCACATAGACAAATTATGACGGTTTTATCCTTAGACGCACTACACTTTATAGGTATCTTTTTCTTTATGAATAGTAACAAATTTTGGTTTTTTGCCCTATACTTCTTATATGCAGAATACCCGACAAGCACGATTTTTTTCTTTTCTCGACATGCAAAGTAATGAAGCCAAGCAGGTACTCGCTACCTTTCAATCAGTAATACATCACTCTTACAAATCAAAACGCTTAACCATGGTTTGCAAATTCAAGCTTTATTACAAACTTTCCGAGCAAAGTTTACAATAAAAAGCCCCTCTAGGCGGTCCTAGTCTTAATCTACAGACTACTCTAGAGCTCTTTGCCCGGGCTGCTCACTGGCATGAGTCTCTGGCGCCGTCGAAGAGGTCGGGGCCACTGATGCCTTGCTTGTCGAGACCGCAGGTGCCGACCGCCCATCCCCCATAGCGAACGACTCCGACCACTCCCTAGTCAACCTCTCTAAACCTATTTGGTTGGGTGGAGTGGATGTCCCGTAGAGGTTGATATCGCCGATCACATTCGACGACAGGTCCAGAAGACTGACACGAAGGTCATCCGCCTCCTTTGGACTGACCTCCTTGGGGTACCCTCCCTCCAAGTAGGACAGGTCGATCAGGGGGTAGTGGGCACGTACCATACTCAGGACGTGGGCCCTGGCGTACTCTCCAGCGTCCTTGACGAACTATTGAAGCCAACCCCATGCACGCTGCGCTTTCTCAGCTAGGTTTTGATTCTATGTGCGGGGCAGGTCTTCGGGCAGCTCTGGACTGATAAGGTCTAGCACCGGGGCTACACCCTTCCAGATCTGGAGCCACCTACTCTTCCATGAGTCCCGGTCCTTCACTAGGTCCTCGAGATGTTTCTTCGTGTTAGCTTTCAGCACTATAACAAGTACAGAACAAGGGAAGTCAATAATGGGCCACGAAAATAAAAGAGTTTTCACTCATCTCGACAAGCCTGATCTTACCAGTCAGCTCTCGGTTCCTTGTCCTTAGCTCTTCTCTGGCTTTCCGCTCACTGTCTAGTATGCGAGCGCGCTCCTGGTCGAGCTAGTCCTTCTCCTTCCGGATGTGCTCCAGTTCTTCCTCCAGACCTACAGCAGCAATTGTTATATCAACAAAAACAAAAAACACCGTGCATCATGATTGGTGCCAATCATCAGCCTTACCCCTTTTCTCGTGGTCCTTGTTGGCTAGTCGCCGAGACAGGTCCAACATTCGCTCCTCTTGAGCAGCCCTCTCCTTGGCCTCCTTCTTGGCCTCTAGCCGAAGGCGGTCCACCTACCCAGCCAAGGCCTTGTTTTCGGCCACAATCCCCTCAATTTGGTCGAAACATCTTTTACGATATTTCGTCATCTTCATTGCATCCTGTGGATTTCATACATCCATACAAACGTTACAAGGCCATGATGGCAATTCCTATTTACAAGTCAGGGGGTCACTTACCTTAACTTCGCTAACAAGACGCTTGGCGGTTCGTTCCACTCTCTCTGCTTCCTCAACCTCGGTGATTTCCTCATGACCAGCCCAGTGGCCCCCACGCTGATGCCAGACATAAATGTGTTGAAGACCATTATGGGGATGCCCCTCGATTTCCTCCACTTTGTCCTCGAAGTCAGCTTGGGCCTCCTCGCCCTGCGTGCTCCTCCCCACCATGGCTGAGGACGTCATCGGTCTCTTTCCAAGGTCAGGAGCATCGTCTGGTGCTCTAACCTCGGCAGCTGGCTCCTCCACTCGAGTAGGGGATGGAGATCTGACCCCCTCTTCCGCTCCACTGCTCGGTGGGGGAGTGGCCATAGAGCTCTCTTCCTTGGTCGGGACAGCCGCTCCAATCTCCTCCCGGGTCGGGGCGTCTGCAGTAACTTCTTCAGTGGTCGGGGCAGCCACAGGTTGTGCAGTAGGCTACTCCGTGGCAGCTCCTCCCACGGTTGTCTGCTCCATGGGGGCTGGCTCAGATGGCCCCAAGCCCAAAATGGTGCCGGGGTCAACATTCGAAGTTGCGCTACATGTTATATCCAATTATAGCATGTTGGAATTTTAACATTGGGAAAGACATAGTTGTATTTTTCTACATATAGGTTGGAGCTCCTGTGCGACGTTGAGAAGATCCTCCACCTCGCATGGCCGGTGGCTGCTGTTGGTTCCACTTGGTCTGGGCACGCCTGCTCGACACGGGCGTGTGCAGTGGGCGGGTCTTCGGTAGCTCGTTCACCAGGAGCTGGGACCACTTCTAGGCGGCTCCGCGGCTTACGCACCAGGGTTGGGGCCGCCTCCTCTTCCTCGTCGTCATCATCAATGACTCGGAGTGGTCGTCGATGCTTCAGCGCCTGGGCTCCCAAGGCTGAGCCATGGCCGATTGAGGGTCTCCCGGCACCGCCCCTGCTCGAGATGGCTCCTGGGCCATCAGCCTCTTGCCGGCGACCCTATCATTGGTGGTCGATGCCAGTCGATTGTCGTCTTCATCACTGCTGGTGCATTGGAAACACCTAGCAGCATTGTCCATAGGCGGGTCTACCCTGGGCGGGTGCTCCATGCCGAGCGCCAGTGATACATACACTATCGCTCGGTCAATGTCGCCAATCTGCAGCATGATGGTAACAAGATGTTAGCGGAAGAGAACGACAGATTAATAAAATGGCAAGATGGGTAAACTCATCCCTTTCCTTTGGAGCTGGCCGACCGAATTTGTACGCATGCATCCAGTTGTCACTGCGTACGAAGGTGATGTCCACAAGATTGAACAACTTGTTGATCCGGTGCTGAATTTCTGGATTCTCCAAGTTGTCTTTGTGCATCCAAGTCGAGTCTGGTACTCATAAGCTGAGTGGACCCTCCTCTAGCATGGCAGAACTCATCGGTTAAGGGAGTTGCCGACCATGCCAAGACCATCCAAACGAGACCACTCGATCAGGTTCATCAACTCTTCCACCTGATCGGTGTACTCTGGTCGGTCCATCCTTCTGGTCCTCTTCTTTGGAATGCACCCAACATCGCAGAACGTGGCACTCCCTGGCTCTTCTCGAATATAGAACCACCTCAACAAGGTCGTTGAGGGACTTGGGAGTGCACCAGGACTTTGTCCACTCCTTCGCCATCATTTCAGCCCTCTTCTTGGAGTCGCTCTTTGTCACACCCAGATGTAAAAGAGCATTCGGGTGCTAAATCACATGTGTGCCAGGATCTCAAATTCACACACATGGATCGACATCATCAATGGTACAAAACACAGTGTTCAAACAAATTACATAAATGAGTGTAAAGTACCATTATTACAAGCCAAAAGTATATCAAAGTATGAACGGGAAGCATAAACTAGATTGTTCTAAATAAAAGGTGAAACTTAAATGCCGACATAGCAGGACCACCTTGCCACAGGAAGGTTGATGGCAGAATCACACAAGCCTAACAACCAGGTGACTCAGGGTAGTCCTCAGGGAAGTCACAATTGTACTCTTGATCGTCCGAGACAACGTTTAATGATTAGAGCAACGGTCAGTTCATGTCAAACTCAGCAAGCACAGACGGGAAGTAATGACATACAAGGCTTAAAACAAGGTAAAGCTGACTTGGTTTGACTGTGGTAGCATTTTAGTTGATCACTTTTAATTATAACTCTATTATTAGGACAACCTACTACTAATTGTGAGTAGCATAAACCCAACCCTTAATTGGTGTAAGTAGTAATTAGCATCTTTTAAGTGACTATCATAATAGTTATTGTAGTTCGGGGATTAACCCCAATTATTAACATAGGATAGCAATCCTGCCAACACGAAATAGCCATTCTGCCAAAGCATTGTTGGCATTTCTTAACGTCATCACTAAGAACAGGGTTTAATCCGTCCTCAGCAACGATGTCAGAAATGTCGTGATAACACTTACTAATGCAATCACCAAGATTAGAGTATAAATCTATCCTAAGCAACGGTGCCAGAAATGCTTGTTAGCGTCGCTACCTAGAATAGGGTTCTGCTCTACTCATGATAATGACATTGGCAGTGTTATATTGGCAGATCCGTAGCATCACCACCTTGAATAGGAAGCTAGATCTACCTTCCCGATAACGGCGCCTTATTACCGTTAGGGTAAAGTTCCAGTTCTTAATCATGGTAGTGGCACTAGGATTGCCATGTTGGTATTCCTTAACAAGTCACTAGCTCGGCGCATGTCTAGCAACAGTGTTAAGTATATACCGGGGTGATAGTTCCTTAGGTTTGGAGTTTAAGTACCGCAAGCGGACGGGAATTATCGTGTAGCATTTCAACCCGGGGATTTACCGAGTGTCGTATTTATAGGTTCGCTCTAAGGAAGGCTTAATATGTTAAGGATTCCAAGATAAGCATAGATCAAATTAATTATGATAGCAATAATGGAATCAAAGGTCATAGCAGGTGATAAACATTTATATGTAGAATAGTGATCTATCACAATCTAGGCACGGCATATGGGCTAAGGAATAAAAAGAGACTAAAAGAATGAATTGAATCAAAGAATAAACAAACAACCTTTTGGAGCAGGTGTTGTCCTAGATACAGATCATGTCATAGAACAAGTTAATCATGTAATTATACTACTTAGATCTAGTCCTGTGTTTAGACGGTTTGGGAGGTTACGCGAGTACTGGTCTGCCAGCAACCTCCGCAACTATTTAGACTCCTACACCCTAGCCGAATGTGGGGGAATGCCAAGGACGGACAGGGCTGTCACCACCTACCGCCATCCCCTCAACGTGGACTAGGACAATGCATTTACCTGGCCTTTACACCCAAGCACCATGCTTACATGCAAAGAACCTACTCGGACTCCCCTGGGTCCCCGACCCTACGGATCGACAGGTAAGAAGCCCGAGCCTACTCAAAAGAGCATGATAAACCCCCATCTTCAAACAAAGCTATTTCTAGGCAATTAATTAACATGAAGCAATTAGACTAAAGTCCTAAGTGAGAATAATACAACATACACTTAGCACTAGTTCATATAATACACTACTAGCCCTAGGGTAGCATTATGCTATAAGAAATATATACTAAAATGTATGTCATATCATTTTCACTAGAACTATATTCTAGTTCATATGCTGGCATCATAAAACAGGGCCTATGATCTATGTCATATACCATAGCATAAGAACTATACTCTAGTTCATATGAAGAACTATATCGGACATGATAAGGCATGGACTTAGAGTAAAGACATTCTTTATTCATACCCAAGTTTCTCTCCAAGGAGCCAAGCCCTCCTTGATAGCTCACCCAACTCTCTCTCTAAAAGCTAAAAGGAAAAACTAAGAAGAGGTAGTGCCCAAGTGCCTTGAAGGTGGAGTGTTGATTGTGAATGTGATGAGATGAATGGAGCCTCCCTCTCCCCCTCCTTAAATAGGTGGGGAAGGTCGGTTCCCCAGGGTGTAAACTGCAATTTGCACGCGGGGACTGCGGGAGGATAGGCTCAGCACCGCCTCTGCGAAAGGCGGTGCAGAGATGGGCTGGGTCAGGGTCGGCCGACCCTAGGGGGCGGCCGCCCCCTAGTGGGCCCTGCTGGCCCCGGCCCGAAGCTCGTTGCCTTCCTCTCGGGCCCCTGAGTCCAGATCCACCTGCAAATTGATGCACTTCTATATTGGGCTTTTGGTTACTTGTTTATTTGCGCATTTTTTGACGTGTCGGATTGCGCCTTTTTTTTGCTTTCCACCTGTATGCCTGTATATGATCTGCAAAACACAACTTGCACTACATGTGGAACTTGGTAAGCATTTAATAAGTATATGTGAGTAAAATACATGCTTTTCTTCCTTTGCATGGACTATGTTGGCGGGGTAAATATGTCATTAAGAACCGCCAACAAACTCCCCCAAGCTTACCCCTTGCTCGTCCTCAAGCAAGAAGCTAAGATCTTGGTTGTTGATCAGGACTACAATATTTTCACTTCTATCCAGTACATACCTTCAAACAAGAATTCTCCTTTGAATTTTGAACAGATATGTTATGGGGCTTATTGCTCATACCTCGAGTCTTTAAGCATTTGCAGGATGGATTTGATCAGATCGAGCGCTATATCCCTAGTTCTTTACTTCACTTTTGTTCCGGAGTTTTTTTTTATTTTCAAAACTTAGCACATTTATTTGTCAAATTAAACAATAGATCCAAAGAGAAAGTTAATCATACCACTGAATTTTTGAAAACTTTTTCTTTTCCATCATTCTCTTTTTGTCTATTAGAGACACATGGCTATGTGGCTAATTCTACTGTTGGGCACTTGCCCATTTTTTTATATTTTCGAGGTTCCGGACACATGTCCCTTTTTATTTCCTCGTGATCTTAGGTTTCGCACACATGTCCCTTTTTATTTCCTCGGATGCTTTTTTTTCTTTTTCATAGCCATATGCCTTCTAACAAACTTTTGAGATGATAACATAATGAAATATTTTTGTTTTCAATGGTATGACAACCTCTCAAAGGGTCAACAAAGCCTAATCTAACTCAATGTGATTATTTTATTTTTGTTAAAACTCCAGAACTCTAGCGTTGTTTAGAACAGGATACTAGCAGCTCAGATCATCACAAATATATCCATTAATTACTTTATACTATAGATAGAGCATTTTGCAACCCACGCATTTAATCATTTTATTAATTTGGAGAATTCAAGGTTGAAACTAGATACTGGAAAGAAATTACGATAGAGCAACTATTCATCATTTCAACAAGAAAGAAGCATATATCTTACATCACATATAAGAGTGGAATTATATTTTTGTCTTTTTAGCATTTTTCATTTTTTTATATGCAATAATTAAAACATGGAAATTTCATAAAGTAAACATGCTAATTTAAAATTAAGGATGCATGAAAATAAATATGCAATGCAGATAACCTCGGGATTGGGGGTCCTCCCCCAAGCTAGCTTCTCGCCTACTGATCGGGGTTGTACCCCATGTACCGCCAGAAGTCTTGGGACTGTTTCAGCAGATGATCTTGGCGAGCTTGCATTTCTTCTTGCTGCTGCTGGTGCCAGGCCTATTGTTGCTGCTGCCATAACAACCCTTGCTGGTGCCACTCCACGGCCTGCTGGTGGTGCGCATCGGTGGTTTGGATGTGTTGTTGGAGAGTATCCTAGATCTCATCCGTGCGCACCACCAGTCCCCCAAGCTGAGCTTGGAGGCGCTCCAAGTCGGTTCGGCCTACTGTGGAGGCCGAAGGATGTTCTTCTGGTGATTCGGTCCTCCAGCGCGATTGTTGTTCCCAAGCGCTAGAATCCGCCTCAGCCCACCCCTCAACACCTTGTGTCGGCATGGGTGTGTCCCACCCCGACTGGTAGATCGGCTGTGTATAGGAGGGTGGTGGCTGGGAGCTAGATCCGCCGATGTCCCTGCCAGAAACACTATGCCTTTGCGCAGCTTCAGCTGTCTGCAGATCAAATGTTAGTCTCCCAGAGTTATACAAGCGTAGACCCGAGTTAGGTAACCGGATTAAGTTTGTATACCCTAGGAAATAAAACACAAGACCGTCCGCATTATCTCTTTTCAAATGGTGACCTTGGATAAGATAGGTTTCATTAATCATGGTGCGTGGAATTTGAATATAATCAAGATCTTGCCCTTCCAACGCACCAATGGCCGTGGCCACACGTGTTATGAGTGAAGTCAAAGAGATAGGGGTGGTTGTCTTGATTATATCTAACCAATGCCTTATAATTTCTTGCATAGGCGCAACTTTTATTTTCATTCTAGCCGCGTAAAGTAACCTCATTTCATTTACTCGCACAACGCGGGTATCCTGGCTAGGAAACATTGTTATGGATAGCCAAAGGTGTAAAAACCTTAGAGTGGGGTGTTGGATGTGGGCATTTCTAGGATAGTATTTTCCAGTGTGAACTTGCCCCGTGATTTCTTCCCAAAACTTATCCTTATTAAACCCTTTTGTGGCATGCACTAAATCAAGAGAGCATCTTTGATGAAAACCAAGGTATTTGCTTAAGTCTTTTCAAAAGATAGCATATTCATTTCCAAATAAACGAACAGAAATACCTTCATATGTTTCTCTTAAAGTGCATAGTAATTGAATGGTAAGGGTATAGGATCCATACTCAGTTATGGGGTGAATGTTGTCCCACCCGGCGGCTTTCCATATGGAGAGGAATTCAGAGTCCATACCGATGTCGGAGAGGAGCGAGTCGTCGTAGACCGGCGTATGGAGGAAGATCCGATCCTTGAGCATGTCGTAGGCTTGAAGTTCTCGATCACCCACCAAGTCGAATTGGTGGGCTCCTCCTTCTTCATGTTGTTCCTCCTCTTGTTCCTCTTCTTCTTCCTCTACCTCTTCCTCTACCTCCTCGATCTCTGGGGATTCTTCCTCAGCGGAAGGACTCCATCGGGGATCGGTGTAGTATGAGGAAGTGCTCCGATAGGGGCGCTTCGAGGATGACCTCGTGACTCTTTTAAACGCCCCTGAAACTGTTTTGCCGAACCTTTTCATGGTGCAATGCTTGCACCAGTGGATAGCTAGCTTGGATAAGTGATTTTTTTGTGAGGTTTCTACTGGTGGTTGGTTGGAAATAGCAAAGATGTGAAAGTGTTGCTTGGAAAGTGAAGATGGAAGTGATGAAGTGAAGTGAGAATGGGTGGAGAGAGCCACACCCGAACCCCTGGTATTTATAGTTTGAAAATGCAGGTGGATTCGGGGTGAGGGCAACGGCTAGGAGCCTCCCCCAGCTGGCCGTTGGCCAGAGCCGTTGGGGGGGGGGGTCGGCCGACCCTAGGGGCGGCTGCCCCCTGGTGGGCCCCGCTGCTCCCCAGCTTTTGTCTCCATCTTCTAACGGCTAGTTTTTGAAGTTTTCCGTTGGCATATTGATGCACTTCCAGCTGAAAAAATGACTTTTGCAATTTCCAACATTTATTTGTAAAATTTTTATTTTCAAAAAATTTAGAAAAATATTTTTCTATATTTTATTTTATTTCCTAGCTGAAAATGAATTTTTGAACATTTTTCAATTTATATATATATATTAAGATAACTACCGATTACCTTCGCCGGAGGCTAAAAAAATGTTTATAGTCCTTTTTGAGAAGGACTCTCTTCCGTCGTTTGAATTTCACCCTGCATGGTTAGTGGGAGAGTTCTCGGGTTGCCCCGGGAGTCTACCCGCATTCTCAGTAGGAATTGCAGCGGCGATCTGAGCTAGTTGTGTTTCTATCATTTTATTAAAGCTCAGTTGGTTTTGTACGGAAGAGACAAGGTTTTCTATTTTTGTATTTATGTTTTCTAAAACCTTATCATTGGATAGCAACTTTTACGTTAAGTTTTCATTTATTTTAGCTTATCCAAGAACTAGGTCTTTTCATGAAGGTTGATTCGAATTAAAACTCGAATTACCTTGGAATGAAGAGCGTGACTGATTATTCCAACCATTACCTTGGTTGGCGCCTCCTTGTTGGCGAAACCCGTTGTTGATGTAGGCAGCGTCTTCATGGGTTTCGGGGCAATCATTGCCCGAATGGCCAACTTCTCCACAGACCTCGCACGTCATGTGCGAGTCTATGGCCTTCACCGAGTTCGAGGGGTTCTCTTGGTTTTTCTCGGTGAGTTGCTTCATCAGTAAATCTATTTTTGCGGCAAGCATATCCGTCTCCTTCACGGTATGCATGCCTTTTGTGTTTTGGCAGCTGGTGGTTGAGTTCTGTCCTCCCCCCAGCTCTGGTGTTCTACCATCTTCTCGATCAGGGCCTTGGCCCCGGCGGTGGTAAGTGATAGGAACACGCCTCCAGTGGCGGCGTCTAGGTGTCCCTTCGACATGGGCGTGAGCCCATTGTAGAAGTTCTGGAGCACCATCCAGTTCTCCATGCTGTGATGGGGGAAGCTTAGGATGTACTCTTGTAGCTGCTCCCATGCTTCAGGGATTGTTTCGCTGGCATTTTGTTCAAAACTGGCAATCCTTCCCCTCAAAGCATTGGTTTTGCTTATGGGGAAGAACTTGGCGAGGAATGCCGCAGAGCATTTTTCCCACGTGGTGACAGCTTCCTTATCTTGATAGAACCACCTCTTCGCCTTCCCCACGAGGGAGAAAGGAAAGAGGCGGAGCCGAATGACATCAAGAGTGATGTCCTTGATGACAATCGTGGCACATAGCTCCAGGAAGTGTTGAAGGTGTGCATTCGCATCCTCGCTTGGCAAGCCACAAAATGGCCTCGCCTGCACCATGGTGATCAGGCCAGTGCGTAGCTCGAAGTTCTTGCCGGCTGTGTCAACAGCGGGGCCAGTGGCCACGTTGGTGACAGCAGGCACGGAGAACTCGCGGAGTGTCTTCTCGGCGGCCATAAGTTCGTTCGGGGTTGGTGCGGTACCGGCTGGTTCACTTGTCGGTGGAGTAGCAGAAGACGAAACGGTTCGAGACCGTCTAGTCCTTAGGAGTGCCTCGGGATCGGAGATGTAGTTTTCCGGCAAAGAGAAACCAGGCATACACTATTCCTCCTGTTTCATCCACAACACGGAGAAAACAGGCAGAGTTAGCCTGCATAACAATTGACTCATTACGCACATCAGATTACTTGATTATATTTATCTAGAATCATTTTCATATTAGCCTTCCCCAACAACGGCGCCAGAAATGCTTGTTGGCATTTCTTAACGTCATCACTAAGAACAGGGTTTAATCCGTCCTCAGCAACGATGTCAGAAATGTCATGATAACACTTACTAATGCAATCACCAAGATTAGAGTATAAATCTATCCTAAGCAACGGTGCCAGAAATGCTTGTTAGCGTTTCTTAGCGTCGCTACCTAGAATAGGGTTCTGCTCTACTCATGATAATGACATTGGCAGTGTTATATTGGCAGATCCATAGCATCACCACCTTGAATAGGAAGCTAGATCTACCTTCCCGATAACGGCGCCTTATTACCGTTAGGGTAGGGTTCCAGTTCTTAATCATGGTAGTGACACTAGGATTGGCATGTTGGTATTCCTTAACAAGTCACTAGCTCGGCGCATGTCTAGCAACAGTGTTAAGTATATACCGGGGTGATAGTTCCTTAGGTTTGGAGTTTAAGTACCGCAAGCGGACGGGAATTATCGTGTAGCATTTCAACCCGGGGATTTACCGAGTGTCGTATTTATAGGTTCGCTCTAAGGAAGGCTTAATATGTTAAGGATTCTAAGATAAGCATAGATCAAAGTAATTATGATAGCAATAATGGAATCAAAGGTCATAGCAGGTGATAAACATTTATATGTAGAATAGTGATCTATCACAATCTAGGCACGGCATATGGGCTAAGGAATAAAAAGAGACTAAAAGAATGAATTGAATCAAAGAATAAACAAACAACCTATTAGAGCAGGTGTTGTCCTAGATACAGATCATGTCATAGAACAAGTTAATCATGTAATTATACTACTTAGATCTAGTCCTGTGTTTAGATGGTTTGGGAGGTTACGCGAGTACTGGTCTGCCAGCAACCTCTGCAACTATTTAGACTCCTACACCCTAGCCGAACGTGGGGGAATGCCAAGGACGGACAGGGTTGTCACCACCTGCCGCCATCCCCTCAACCGTGGACTAGGACAATGCATTTACCCGGCCTTTACACCCAAGCACCATGCTTACATGCAAAGAACCTACTCGGACTCCCCTGGGTCCCCGACCCTACGGATTGACAGGTAAGAAGGCCGAGCCTACTCAAAAGAGCATGATAAACCCCCATCTTCACACAAAGCTATTTCTAGGCAATTAATTAACATGAAGCAATTAGACTAAAGTCCTAAGTGAGAAAAATACAACATACACTTAGCACTAGTTCATATAATACACTACTAGCCCTAGGGTAGCATTATACTATAAGAACTATATACTAAAATGTATGTCATATCATTTTCACTAGAACTATATTCTAGTTCATATGCTGGCATCATAAAACAGGGCCTATGATCTATGTCATATACCATAGCATAAGAACTATACTCTAGTTCATATGAAGAACTATATCGAACATGATAAGGCATGGACTTGGAGTAAAGATATTCTTTATTCATACCCAAGTTTCTCTCCAAGGAGCCAAGCCCTCCTTGATAGCTCACCCAACTCTCTCTCTAAAAGCTAAAAGGAAAAACTAAGAAGAGGTAGTGCCCAAGTGCCTTGAAGGTGGAGTGTTGATTGTGAATGTGATGAGATGAATGGAGCCTCCCTCTCCCCCTCCTTAAATAGGTGGGGAAGGTCGGTTCCCCAGGGTGTAAACTGCAATTTGCACGCGGGGACTGCGGGAGGATAGGCTCAGCACCGCCTCTGCGAAAGGCGGTGCCGAGATGGGCTGGGTCAGGGTCGGCCGACCCTAGGGGGCGGCAGCCCCCTGGTGGGCCCCGCTGGCCCCGACCCAAAGCCCGTTGCCTTCCTCTCGGGCCCCTGAGTCCAGATCCACCTGCAAATTGATGCACTTCTATATTGGGCTTTTGGGTACTTGTTTATTTGCGCGTTTTTTGACGTGTCGGATTGCGCCTTTTTATTTGCTTTCCACCAGTATGCCTGTATATGATCTGCAAAACACAACTTGCACTACATGTGGAACTTGGTAAGCATTTAATAAGTATATGTGAGTAAAATACATGCTTTTCTTCCTTTGCATGGACTATGTTGGCGGGGTAAATATGTCATTAAGAACCGCCAACAAGCTTGAGGTAGCAACATCATCAAGTTCCATCTCCAAGTATCCAGTGAATCCAATTTGCTCATCATGTGAGAGTCTGGGCCACTCGTGACCGTGAGCACGACTGATATATCAGTTTTACACTCTGCAGAGGTGTGCACGTTCACTCCAAGTCGTGATTCCCATTTGCCCGGGGTCATGACTCTCCAAAACACTACCAAGGTGAGCAGGCAGGGTCTCACTACGAGACCTTTCACAGGGTCCAACTAATAGGATGCCACTCGCAAGTTTTTGCCTGGGAGCTCGGCAGTCGATACCCATAGCCATGGCATACCGAGCAACCGATGACTTAATATTCATTACCCAAGTTACTTCCTCGCGCCAACCCAGAAAGTAACACCCTACTAGTAGAGGTCCTGCTAATTAGTCAAGCTAGAGCCATATGGCTTGGAGCTACACTGTATGTCCTAGAGGGCCGCTACATGACTAAGTCCTTATGGAGAGCAGAGATGGGTATGCCCGACAACCGGACCACCAAGAGTACCCTCTGCCCCTGTCACCACCATCATCACGATGCTCGTAAGTATCCAACATCGCCATCACCACAGTGACCAAAGATTCAGCACAGTTTAAGCATCAAGTTGAGTAGAGAGTATTACTTGTGTAGGCATGTGTATGAGATGAGTAGAGCAGCTAAGCATACCTAATATAACCTAGTATACCCATATACATAACCCCGGGTGAACAAGGAATAGTAAGTAAAACTAGTCAGGTCCTTAGGGTTTGCATTCATTGGACACATGCATGTAAAGTTAATTACATTAATGAGTAGGTTTAAAATGATCAAACGGTGTCTGCACTTGCCTTGATCGTACTCGGGTTGCTCGAACTCAGCGGGATCCTGCTCCTCTTCCTTTACGAGCGTCTCGTTGGCCATACGCGACAAGCATCACACAATAGAGCAATACATGCAAGCAAACAAGCTTAATTAGAAATAGTACACCAAAGCATTCAAAAAAAGCAACTGCACTACTGTATTCTACTCGTCAATACGGAACTATAGCGACCAGAATCACCTAAATCGGAGCTAAAACACAAAAGTTATGGCTAAAACAAGTTGGGTGGCAAATCTGTAGATTAACTGAACTATTTTTTGTATTTAAAATCAATTAAAACTGAATTAAAATGAGATTTGGACTAAATCTGTAAATTCTAACGGCTGCAGGGGCTAAACCAAAAAAGCAAGGGACTAGATTTAAATAAAAGTATAACAGCATCGGACTGCGGGTTAATTTAATAAATCTACGATGGCTTTTCTGCAAAAGTAGCAGGGGGGCGCGGGTGTGTGGCCAGCTTGGCCACATGGCGGCGCTGTGGACTGGGGGGGTGTAGGGCGGTGGACCGGTTCCACGATGGACCGCGGCCTATGGGTCGGTGCGCGCGCGCTGGGGAAGTGCGGTCGGGCGCGGTGGCGGAGCTCGCTCGGTGGCGGTGTAGGGCACGGGGAGTCGCGCCGTGGCCATGGTCGCGATGCGGGCGGCGCGGCGGAGTTGGTGCGCGCACGGGTTGCGGCTGGGGATGGCCAGAGCGCGCGGGTCGCGCGGCGGCGAGGTGCTCCAGCGAGCGCAGGTGCGGGGAAAAAGAGGGAGAGAGAGCGTGCCAAGGGCACGTACGCATTCATCGTGAGAAGGCGGAGCTCGGGGCGCGGCTCACCTTGGCTTGAACGACGGCGATTTGGCGAGAGTGGCGGTGGAAGCACGGTGGCGCGGATTCTCGGTGACTTTGAGCTCGGGTTAGGGCTTAGCGGCGCGATTGGTGGCGGCTAGGGTTCTAGGGGTGCGGCGGCTACGGTATCCTTTTTATAGAGGCGACGAACATCGGGGTGCGCGCACACGGAAACCGGGGCGGCGGCGCGGCCATTTCCGAAACGGCTGGGGGTTGAAGATGACCCCCTGGCGAGTGGGCCCCACCCGCGGTACCCACTGGTCAACTGCGGCGGGCGGCAGTGAGGGGAGGGGAGCGAGCGGGGCGCTTCTGGGCCGCGTGAGGGTGGGCTGTGGTGCGCGGTTCGGCCGCGGCCTGCTGGTCCACGCGGGCGCACGCGCGAGGCTAGGGCGGTGGGCCGAGGAAGAGGGAAACCGGCCCAGGGGGGTGAAGCGCCCTTTTTTTTATTTCAAATAAACAGTTTCTCCTATTTTCTTTCTTGCTTGCAAAAATTTATTCAAGTGCAAACAAGCATTAAATAAATCAAACAAAAATAAATGCAGCGGCATGAATGCACTCAAACATGTTTCTACCTTATATTTTATTTTATTTATTTTTGTAAACTATTTAATAGTTGCCCAAAATTCAAACTAAGCCAAAATTAAATCAAATTTAAACTATGATTTTGAAATTCAAATTCCAGAGTATTATAAACCAACCCCTTAAAAGAATCTCGTCCTCAAGATTAGGATGAACTAGAGAATAAATGAGAGTATTTTGATTTTAGATCATCTTCTCTTTCCCAGGTTGCCTCTTCCTCAGAATGATGTTTCCATTGTACTTTACACATCTTGATGGTTTTACTCCTGGTAATCCTCTCTGTTGTTTCCAAAACTTTTATAGGACTCTCTTCATAAGTTAGATCATCCTGTAAATCTAGTTTCTCTAGTGGCAACTGTTCCTTAGGCACACTCAAGCACTTATTGAATTGAGAGACATGGAAAACATTGTGCACATTGGATAAACTAGCAGGCAACTCAAGCTTATAAGCCACTTCTCCTTTCCTTTCCAAAATCTTGAAAGGACCAACATATCTAGGAGCTTGCTTTCTCTTGACATTGAACCTCTTTAGACTTCTCTTCAGAGACACTTTTAGGTATACATAATCACCTGCCTGAAACACAAGTTTCCTTCGTCTCACATCTACATAACTTTTCTGTCTAGACTGAGCTGCTTTCAGAGTTTGACGGATGAACTGAACTTTCTCTTCGGCTATTCTCAATGAATCAGGGCCAAACACTTGCCTTTCACCAGTCTGGTTCGAGAACAACGGAGTCCTACACTTCCTTCCATACAAGGCCTCAAAAGAAGACATCTTAAGACTAGTTTGATAGCTGTTGTTGTAGGAGAACTTAGCGTAAGGCAAACTAGTATCCCAACTATCTCCATACTGCAAAGCATAAGACCTTAGCAAATCTTCCACTATTTGGTTGACTCTCTCTGTGTGACTAGGTATGAGCTTTTTACATGTGTCACTATAAAAGTTTAAAATAACTTACGTACCATCGAAGTTTTAAAAAGCTCCTCAGTACTCTTGTATAAAATTTTCTTTTCATAGTGTCACTTCGGTCAATTTTGTCATAATAGTACAAAGGAAAACCAAGGACAAAATTATCTTTTTCGCTGGCCTTTACATGCTGTTACAAGCAAAATTGATCGAAGTGGCACCTTGAAAAAAAATTCATATAAAAATACTGAGAAGTTTTTTTAAAAGTCTTTTGAACTTTTATAATGGCACACAATTAAGGTCTTGTTTAGTTCACTCCAAACCAAAAAGTTTTAAAGATTCTCTGTTGCGGCATATGCATAAAACATTAAATATAGATAAAAACAAAAACTAATTACACAGTAAATCACGAGACAAATCTTTCGATTTCAATTAGAGCATCTCCAAGGGTTTTTCATTTGAGGTTTGCATTTGAGTAGTTTGACAAAAAGCTCAAAAGAGGTATCCAACGATTTTGCATTTAGAGTTTGTAATTTGGGCAACTTGGCAAATGAGGGAGCAAACTTGGCAAAAATGCCTGGATGACTTTGCAAACCCAATCGCGTGAGCAAAGTCACGCGCGAGGAAAGCGCGCGCCTAGAGACCTTCTATTTTTATCATTTGCCAAGTCCAAATGCCAATTCCCTTGGAGATGACCTATTTTTATCCTTTGTATTTTGTTATGGGAGTTTGCAAATAATCAATTCCTTTGGAGATGACCTATTTTTATCCTTCGTATTTTGTTATGGGAGTTTGCAAATAACAAAAAATACTAAGTCAATTTGCCAAAGTCTTTGAAGATGCTCATAATTAGACAATATTTATCACAAACAAACAAAAATATGATGGTAACAAAATATAAAAACTTTTTGCGTGTCAACAAGGCCTAGAAAGCTCCACAAGTATCGAGCCGCCGCGCCGCCACCCGCCTCCAGGAACGCCACCGCGGCATCGCCTGGCCGTCACAAGCTGCCCGACGCCAGCAAGAGTCGCCCGCTCCCGAGTCCGCGATAAGCTGCCTCCCCCCGCAAGTACGTGTAGAAAATGAGTTTCTTCTGCGCGATCTGTCCTCTTCTTGATCGGTTGCTTCCTTACCGATCCACGTATTCAGTGCCTTCCCCTCCCAATTCCTCTCCTGATTTTTTCGTTTCCCTCCTGGTTTGTCTTGATATTTATCAGCCAAGTGTAGAGGGTAGCTTCGACTATCGAGCTAGCGCTAGTGCTGCTGCTACTCTGCTAGTGCTCTTGCTGCCTTTTCTTCTTCCGGCAAATAACAGTAAGAACAACAATAGGGGGTTGGAGAAAGCTTGAGTATTGGAAGACCGCAAGCGCTTGGATGGTTTAATTGCAATAGGAATTTACTATTGAGATATGCAGTGCAAGAAAATAGTCAATCATTGCCATTGCATTCAATTATCTGCTAAAACGCTAAGTAATTTCAGTGTGCTATTGCTTTTAGAATTTTAGTGTACCTTGATATTAACTTATTAACTTAATTTTAAGAAATGGTAAAACATATTTGCGTAACTTTTTACTTGGGAAAATGCTGTATCCTATCCTCCCAATGTCGATAGATGTATTTGAATTTGTTCTGAACCTATCTACCACCTGGGGCGCTTAGATTCAGGATTTTTTTTAGCTTGCGAGCACAAATTTCTCAGTTTTGGGAAAAAAACCGTACAAATGAAGGTGTACATGGTGAACTTTTCTTTTTCATCAAGCTGTAGGTTTGTACCTTTCTTAGTTCACGGGTGATTGTTGATGATATTTTCTTCAAAACAAAGAAAGATGTGCTTGGTTTTGTTGCGGTGGAGTATATCCTCTTGTGTCCTGGAGGTCCTAGCTTTGAAAGTTTCGCATAGGCCTCCTCTTCTTCCTAGAAAATCCTTTCTGTAGACCCCAGGAGCTTTTAATTTGTTACCGAGTACACTTTTTTTAACATAAAACCGGTACTTTTGTTTGTCCAAGTCTATAATTGTTGTGCCAGGCTAGAAACAAGCCAATCTGGATTTTGGCTTTTGCTCATGTTTTCTTTCTTTATATTCTGTTTTTGATAGTTATTTTTGCTATCTGCATCTTCGTTGATGCAGTTTTACCCTGTGATTGTACTAAATTTTGTTCTGTTGGTAAACTTTATATGCTTATAGGTTGGGTGGTTGAAAATGGATCTTATGCTGCCTTTTAAAGTTGGAGACATAGCTGAGTCAAGGTCCTTCTCTCTCGGTTACAGGGGTGCATGGTTCCGCAGTAAGGTACACCTTGTAGTCTGGGATTGGAACCATATGTGCTCATGCACTCATATTGAGGAGCATATACTATGTTTCTAGAATGCATATATCTAAGTGATACAATGTGACATGTTTAGGAACTGCCACTTTATTTTACTCAATGTTGACAATGTGATGAATTATAGAGAGAAGAAAGAAGCCCCTTACAATCACCACCACCTCATTCCTAGCCAAGCCATGAGGGGTTGAATTTTACATGAACAAGACATACTCTAAAGAAACACGGGAAAGATGAGACTTGACCCAGAAAGAGCGAGGAAACAAACTAAGACAGCCCCAGCTCGTCTCCCTGACCTTGACCCAGCGCTCTTAGACTTCGAGCTGCAGCAAGACACTAGAGGTGTTGCTCTTCTCTGAACATCCGGAGGAGGTCGTTGATGCATGGCTGCGTGCTGCCAAAAACACATGAATTACGGTATTTCCAGATTACCCAGGCGCCCAAAATGATAATCAAGTCTAAACCTTTTCTTGTATCTTTCTGAATCTTTTTCACTGCTTTTCTCCACCAATCTGCAAACATGACAACCTGGAACCCGATCTTGAAGCCCAAAGGTGCAAGAACCCGGAACCAGAAATCTTGGGAGAACACACATGTGGTGAGCAGATGTTGAATGTCTTCTTCCTCTTGGTCACATAGGGCGTGTTTGTTTGCCTAGCCCTTCCCAGCCAGGCCGGTTCCCCCCAGCCAGGTCCCAGATGGCCAGGCCCAGGTGGTGCAGTGCACCTTGTTTGGTTGTACTTCTCAGTTGGGCCTGGCTGGCCTCAGCTGGGTGTTTGTTTGCCTGTACATTGTGGCAGTGCAGCCAACAACCTCCCAACCGCCTGGTTGGGATGGTGTTTGTTTGCCTGCAGAGCAGCAGCATCTCCAAACTACATCCCAACAGCCATGGAAACTATGCAAGGAGGAAATGAGATGAAATAAAGGTATTTGAACTTTGCATTAACGAAAACATCAGATTAGTGAATCATAGAACATAAGTCAGGTTACAGTTATCCAACACATCAGTACTAGTGATCATCAGATTGTTACATGCAGTAGGGATCAAAGTAACAGCGATTCATCGCTCCGATCTTTTTGTAAGTGACCACAACAAAACCACTTCCTAGCAGCCATACCAAAAGTCCCAAGAAACCTAAGACATCTACTTCCCAATGGTTCCACTACATTATCACTTGTACAAATAGAGGTACAGGTTTCAGATCAAGAAATTGAGTTGATAGTTGAGTTGAATGCCTCAAGTGCTTGCTCATATGAACTGTACTTCCTGTGCACATTGCCCTTGAAGTTTAGCACTTGCTCACTGCACTCTGCCCAGCTGGAGTAAATACCAGGAACTTTGCCTTTGAAAACAACGTACCATCCACTCATTGTGCTGCACATTGCAAGGGAAAATGCCTCAGTCTAAGATTAATCAAGTGGATGTCATGTCTTTGTTCAATAAGTGTGTCCACTCCAGTTGCAAACTGGTGTTGACAAACTCAAGAAACAAAGAATTGACAAACACTTGTGAAAGAAAGTGACATCACAGGCATGGTTAAAAATTGTTGGGGCCTCAGACATGTATATAATTGTTGTAAAACATTGACATATTAAGTCATCGGTGGCACCGAGGGAGCAGAAAACCAAAGGAAGTGTTTGTTTGCTTGAACATATAAATTTGGAAAATGGAAGAACCGAAGATCAGTGCAGCCATGGAAGCGTGCGACACGTCCATCCTAGCCATCATCCCATTATTAGTGAGAAGTTGCTTGGGACTGGACGAATCACACGGTTTAATGACAACATTGAGAAACCCAGATCAGTGCAGCCATGGAAGCGTGGGACACGTCCATCCCAGCCATCATCCCATTATTAGTGAGAAGTTGCTTGGAAATGGACGTGTCTCATGGTTTGATGACACCATTGAGAAATACTTACAATGCAAAGTAACTGGTGCCACCTCAATAAAAGATAGGTCATCATCGGCCGGATTGAACAAACAACACAATGAAAAACCAAACTGAAATTCAAATTATTACAGTTTCATATCCAACAAGTAGCACGAGTACCATACAAGGTAGCCATTCAATAACATAGAAATGAAGCAAATGATGTGTGGATACCAGCTAAGTTCTAGAGGTGCCCCTGTTCTCCCACATTGCCTCACAAATCCCATCTCTAAGTTCTGCCATGCTAGCCACCTCTTGTGACTGCAAAGAATTAACTGGAATGTCGTTATTTCTTCGACGAGGGTTTGGAACCCATGCTTCTTCGGTTGGAACGACATGGTCTACCCCAAACCCTAGGATCCAGTTGTGCAATATGCAACAGGCCTGTACAAGCTTCACTTGTGTCTTATACTTATGGAATGGTTTGTTGTCTATGATTCGAAAGCGGTTCTTCAAAGCCCCAAATGCCCTTTCAATGGTTGTCCTAAGTGAGCTATGTCTGAGGTTGAAAAGTTCCTTCGAAATGGTGGGTTGTGTCTACGGGTATACTCTGATAGGTAATACCTTACACCTCTGAATGGAGGCATGAAGCCTGGTCTGCAAGCGTAACCAGCATCCACAAGATAGAATTTCCCTAAAATTGATTAGGGGTTTCAATGGACAAGTCAGACAGTGGACAAAATAGTAAAGCAACAAATTTACTAGTCATGTATTTACCTTCAGGCACAGTGAGACCCCCATCCCTTTCAAGGGCATCAGCAAGGATTAATGCATCATGAGCTGATCCCTCCCACCCAGCTAGGACATAAGTGAATTTTAGGTCAAAATCAACAGCGGCCATCACATTCTGTGTGCAACTGCTTTTCCTGCCCCTAAAGGGCCCTTGCATGTGCCTGGGCACTCTTGCCAGCACATGGGTACCATCAATGGCACCTATGCAGTCCCATGAGACATAAGTTGAAACATAAAAATCTACATCAAGGCATGGGTACAATGGAAGTAATGCAGGCTTTTGTTACCTTCAAATAAGGGTTCCATCTGTGACTACCCAAGATTTTGGGGTGTGTTGCCCCAGATGGTGGACACTTGGGCGGATGCGGAAGGCCTCGCCTTGCAAGTCTGTCTGCTGTGCATCACCGGTTCCAGATGGCGAGCCAAAGAAAAACTTTGCATTTTGAAGGAGCCCCCGGTTTCCATAGCCGACGCCAATGCTCAAAAGGAATTGCTCCATTGAATAAAGCACGATAAGCAAATTTGGAGGAGAAATACCCGAGCATCCAGTTTCCATATATGCATATCTTCCTCCTGGGACAGATGTATGTGCAGTAACATATCCCACAGCTGAAAATACTCGATAAGCCCTATTAGTGATAGTTCTCCTTGGGTATCTGCAGGCCAGGATTGGTCATGCAGGGCCTGTGCTACTGTGCGTTGCTTACGGGTTTTTGATGGCACGTTAGCAACCACTGAGGCGCTACATCTGCTACAGAGCAGCCCATGAGCCATCTATCGGACCAAAAAAGCGTGTTATTACCATCGCCCACATATGATACTAGAGCAATAGCAAACAATGCACGTGCATTTGGATGGACATGTATGTTAAGCCCTTTCCAAGATCGATTTGGATCCTTTTTCGCAAAACCATAGCCATCGGACTTGCAGGGCCCAACTCGTGGTCATCGAGGATTCCTAGCCCTCCCAAAACAAGTGGACGCCGGACTTTATCCCATGTGATGGATCTTGTGGCCCTTGAGGATTCACTTGTTGCCGCCCTTTCCATGTGAATGCTCGATGGATCTTGTCAATTGCACGAATAAACCATTTGGGAGCGTTGATGGCAATCAATACATAAATAGGCATGGCTGAGAGGACATAACAAACCCAAGCCATGTTCATGAGAAGTTGCTTTCCAACCAGGCAGCTTGTCTCTGACCTTTTCAATCCAGAGCAGCAGGTCAACTTTCTTCAATTTGCTATTAGAGATCGGCAGTCCCAAATATGTGCAAGGGAAGCCTGACATCGGGCAAGGCCGTGTGGTGGTCACAGTTTCCAACTCTGACTCCTCACACCTTATCGGGATAACACAACTCTTTTGCAAGTTGGTTTGTAGACCAGAAGCTTCCCCGAACTTGGCAAGGATTTCCATGGATAAATTTGTTTCTGGTTCAGTGGGCCAGATGAAGGGAGCAACATCATCTGCATATAGAGAGATCCTTTGTATAGGATTGCGTCGAACCAACGGTGTGAGAAGCTCAAGCTCACCAACCTTAGCAAACAAGCTATTCAGCACGCCCATTACTAAGATAAAGAACATGTGAGAAAGGGGATCTCCTTGGTGGAGACCTTGATGATGTCTGATCTCTCTAGCTAGCTCACCATTCACAAGAACCCGAGTTGAAGATGTCTCAATAGATTCGTGACCAGATTGCACCAAATGGGACCAAAACCCAAATGCATGAGAATTTTCAAGAGAAGCCCATGAGACTGTCGGTGTTGGAGACTTGCAACTCGTCATGGGGGTACCCGGAACAATGTTCGGAGGGCTCCGATGTTTGCAGAACTCGATGGTGAATGTAGAGACAATGATTTATACTGGTTCAGTTCGACGTAATGGCATCCTATGTCCAGTGTGGGGAAAATAGTATATTGCGCCCTACGCTTAGGGTTTAGACCATGAGGTGTGTTCCTATTGTCCATCTAGGGAGCCCTACCAGGAGGTAGGTCTCTTAGTTGGTTACAATATAAGAGTCCTAGTAGGATTATAGGATTAGCAATGTTACTAGGATTACATGTGGGGAATTTCTAGTTGGACTAGATCTTCTCTCTTCCTTGCGGGGTACCTGGGGACTGTGTCGCACAAGCCCTTGAGCACCGTATGGTTGAACTTTGGAAGCTTTCTTGTTCCTCCAGGTCTTGCCGAGTAGAAACAAGCATTGTTGGAGTGCTTTCTTGAGAGAAACCGTGAAGTGCTTCTTAAAATCTTTGGATGGTGTGCACTTTCCGAAAATGTGCACTCATTGAGTGTAGCCCTCGAGCCTCTTGTTGTTTGGAACAAAGAGTTGGAGGGTCTTGTCTGCAATTCCTTTTCGAACAAATTTGAATGCATCCTCTGAGGATATATATCCCACAGCCCCCGAGCCTACAATCCGACTACTTGGAGTTGATTATAGGATCTTGTAAACATCCTCAAGGGTCCTGCCGAGTAACCTTCGAAGACAATGGTCAATAACTGCTTGTCACCGAGTGGTTGAATGCTTGTAAATTTGATTTCCATCCTTGAATCTGAGCCCCCGAGCGTAGTCGGAGTGAAGCCGAGTAAGCTTATGGCTAAGCCCCTGAGCTTTAGAGGCGTGGCATCCGTGTAGATGGATGATCATATACATGTACACATGTCGCAAGATCGTATACGTATGTATGATTAAAATCTCTCAATGACTTGCTAGCTTCTCATCTTCTTGCATGTTGGATGAAGTGATGAATACGCGCATGTAGGATCTGATAATGAACTTTTCCATGTTGCTGTATGCTTGCATTCGTGTTGTATGGATGAACATAATCTCATAGCCGTGCGTGAACATTCGTATATCCAGTCAAGGCTTGTAAGAACTTGATGAATCCTGGCACATGAGGTTGTCGCTTGTCAATCAGCGTCGAATAGCAGTCCATGCATGCAATTGTGAAAGTGCTGACGTCACCCAACAACGGAGTTTCGGACCGTGACTTAGCTTGTCTGATCTTGGTGAACGCAGCCTCGTGCCTTTGTCATATGGACATGCATGGAACATGGTGCTGTAGATCACACATCTTCCCTTCATCCCTTGTTGGCAGGTTGGCGGCTTGACCGGCTTGCTTGAAGGCTAGATGTGTACTCCGTATGTGCGTGCAAGCTGAAGTATCATGAATATCCATATAATTAGCATGTACGTGTATGGGCTCCTTGTTGCTGCTTGGCCGGTAGAGCTCCATGATTTGAAGATATCATCGTGAGCTCGTCGCAAGACCTCGATGTCTAGTGTTGTGTCATCCATCTTGGAGGTTCAGAGTAGCCATCGGGCCTTGGATTGAAATGGCTTGCTCCTTGATTGCTATTGGCTTGCAGTTCAGATGTCTTACTGATCGGCTCGCTCGCGGCGGAGACGGCTCACTTCCGGTTCGGACAACTCGTTTGTGGCTTGCTTAATGGCTTGCTATTTAGAAAAGGCGTAGGAGCAGTAGGGTAGCCATCCTTGTTGTTGGCCAGAGTACTCGTCACTGTTGTTCTCACCGAGTTGCTTTCATGCTCTTTTGATTTGCCTGCTTGTGAGCAATAAAAGCACATATAAGCATGTACGTGCATGCTCATATTTGCAATCATCTTACTGACATGATAATACATCTTTGTCTTCATGTCACATGCTGGCCTGAAGCTAATGTGTAGAGTGTTGATCGTCGTGTCCATGTAGTCGACCGAATCATGATTGACTTAGAACGAGTCAGTCTGAGTGCATTTGCGAGCACAAAGGGACTTGTTGTCTGCTTCTCTTGTGGTTATCCACGCCGAGAAGGATGTTGAAGAGATAGCCTCCATCTTTGCTAAATAGTTAAACTTGTCGTAGACTAGCTTGTAGCCTGTAGACATTATAAGACTGTATTGAATCGTCTGGATTCTGTTAGTCTGCTAGTAAACTGAGTGCCCCAGGGGGCTGGCTAACTTTTGTTTATATAATGTTGTTTTAGATTGTTATTTTGTGGATAAGATTGTAGTCTGCACGTGTTAGCCTTGTATTGTCTTGCATAGTCCTTTGGAAAGGCGCGTAAGATTGTTTAGCCGAGTAAAAATGTAGTCAACGTAGTCATTATGATGCAAATCATGTTTGACCCTTGCGTCAACGTTAAGTGCGTGATAGCACTTTTTTAAGGTGCCTTGTAGCAATTGTTCACTGTTAGGATCCCGCCCCGTTGCAAATGAATCAGGTACCTTGCTTCTAGGAATCACCCTACCCAGGACGACATGCGTTAGTAAGAGTAAATGTCAATAATTGGCGCACTTTGTCCATAGAGATGTGAGCCATCCGAGTAGGCGGCGTATCTCGCAAAAAGGCAATATAGCTAAGTATCCAGCGTATGCAACTTGTCAAGGTTTCATGTTGGGTGGCGACATCATAGTTGGAGAGATGTGTGGACGTGGATAGCCAGCCTATCTCGTATAAGTTAGAGAGTAGCAGCATGGCTGCTTGTCGAAGGTGTGAACAACGCTATGTTGTGTACCTTGTAGCAGGAACCTTTGGACGAGCCAATGGTGGTGCTTTGAGTAAGGCTATAGTAGAAGTTGGACTGGGTGGACCTAGGTTGTTCGATGGCTTGGAAGGCAGCTCGGAGAACCTGGTCAAGCCAGAGTTGAGTTGCAGTAGAAGTTAGACTAGGTGGACCTTAGTTGTCCGATGGCTCAGAAGCTGGCTCGGAGAACTTGGTCAAGCCCGAGTGGAGCTCCAGTAGAAGTTGGACTGAGTGGACCTCGGTTGTCTGATGGCTCGAAAGCCGGCTCAAAGAACTTGGTCAAGCACGAGTTGATGGCATGAATTGCAGTGTGCTGACGACAATGGTCGTGTCGTGTTGACAACGATGGCCAGAGCCATTGTGTGCTGACGACGATGATTACATTGTGTTGATGACGATGGCTAGAGCCATTGTGTGCTGACGATGATGTAGACCGGAGCCATTGCATGTTGACGGTGATGACCGCCATATATGTTGAAGATGATGGCCGCGGAAGCACATGCATAATATCCAGAGATATATAAAGGTTAAAGAATATTTAGTAAAAATATCAAAGCTTGACTTAGCTTGATTGACGACTGAGTAGAAGAATCAACGTGTCGATGATGCGAACGTGGTGTGCTGCCCATGTGCCACCATGGGATGACAACGGATGAGTAGCAGGTACTGTCCTGGTGCCATCGTGGGATGACGATGGGAGACGAGTGCCCTTTGAGACCCACAACATGCATGGACATTGGAGTTGAAGCTAGGGTCTGATGTAGTTGAACTTGGCGTGATGGAGGTGTCGAACTCGATCACAGAACTCGTCGATGATTATGGTCCTGTAGATGACGTCGGGTCTCTTGTTTGCTTGCTCATGTTCGTCTTCACATAAGCATGCACATGTATGCTTGTCGTATCGATGTGTATGTGTGTATGTTGCCAATAGCTTGCTTCTTTGCATCATCAATACATCATGGTGTGGGCTAGTGTTGTAATGTCATCGCGATACTCGGCCAGTGTGGGTAATCGGCTATGTTTAGCCGCGGCCCCTGACCTGCATGAGTAATCGGCTGGCATCATAACGGAGTTGGAATCGGCAACAGTGGAATCGATCTCTACGGGCCTGAGCGGGGTCACATCGGCGTAGTCGGACTCGGTAGGACCAAATCGGAGTTGGAGTAACTCAGTGATTGAGGTAGAATGGGGCTGGTACTCAGACATGGCATGCATGCATGCCGTGTTCGTGCATGGATGTACACATATACCTTGACCTTGATTACTTCCGCAATTTGGACAGCTCGCGAGCTTACTTTTTTATTAGCTTGTGGTCCATCAATCATGAACCAGAAGCCAAGTAGGAGTCAAAAGGGCTTGAATAGCAGTCAGACTTGGCCTGCACCTCGATTGTCTGATGGCTCATGAGTTGGCTTGGGAAACCTAGTCATGCCCAATTTGACGAGGGACGGTAAGTGCCACCACAAGTGACAACGAGGGTCATCGTTGACAATATCGAATGGCGAGGGTTGCCGTGTGATGATGATGAGTCAGCAACATGCTCCATGTTTGACAAGGCACGACCGAACTGAGATGCAAGCCGTGGCGTGTGGCGTGTCGGCTATGTTAACCACAACATGCTAATGACAGGCCATTGGATAACGGCAAGGAACCTTGCCAATAGTTATATCATAGGGTTTTTATATTAGAAAAGAAAGTGTGTGTGACTTAGCTTGATTTATCTGCGAGTGGAAGAGTCGGTGAGCCATAGTATCCGAGTAGAAAGTGTGTGTGACTTAGCTTGATTTATCTGCGAGTGGAAGAGTCGGTGAGCCATAGTATCCGAGTAGATGGATGTGGGCTTGACGGCTCGCTTGATGGCTCTCTTGTGGCTTGATGCAGTCAGACAGCTCGATGTAGCCGGACTTTGACGTGTTGCTTTGTATGGATGCCGAGTAAGGAGTACGTGAGACCGGACGCCGTTGATTCATGTATGATGCACTCGTTTGCATGTAAATCTCTTATGGCTATTTTTGGTCATAGCTTGCATGTCTTGTATTGCTGTATGTACATGCGTGCGCACTCGTGGAGGCACGATGCCACACTTGGACATTGCATGTTGTCTTGAAGACTACATTGATCTCGTATTGTAGCATGACTTGAGATATCCACTTGCATGTTGTTGGCTCGTGGAAGAGTAGGACTTGTTGGCTTGTGTCCGGGTTGGACTCGAATCAGCATCGGGCCGAGTCGCCTCGAAGCTTCCAGCGGATCGTATGTGACTTGAACTGTTTCACGACATGAGTCATGATGCTGAACATGGAGACGAGGCACCACTCCAGCCAAGTGTAGCAGTAGATGAATCTCCAACGAATGATGAGCAGCGGATGGGCGCCTGGATACTCGGCGCTCGGCGAGCCAAGATGTCCTCGCGAAAAGACGAGTAATTATGGATGACGTGACTACGATTGCCACAGTGGGCTGATGACAACGCCGTTGTGGGGTTGACAAAAACCACCGCAGGATGACATTGAGGGATGCTGTCTCAATACGCCGAGTTGCTGTAGATGTTGGTCTTGAGGTCCGCCGAGCTCTTGATCGCAAATTCGCCAAAAGCCCCTACCTGGCGCGCCAGCCGTCGGTGTTTGGAGACCGACAGCTCGTCACAGGGGTACCCGGGACGATGTTCGGAGGGCTTCAGCATATGCAGAACTTGACGGTGAATGCAGAGAAAACAATTTATACTGGTTCAGTCCACTGGAATGGCGTCCTACGTCCAGTGTGGGAAATATAGTATATTGTGCCTGCGCTTGGGGTTTAGATTGTGAGGTCTGTTCCTATTGTCCATCTAGGGAGCCTTGTCCTCCTTTATATAGCCAGAAAGTAGATCTCCTAGTCAGTTACAATGTAAGAGTCTTAGGCCTTGTTTAGATGCAAAAACATTTTGGGTTTTGACACTGTAGTATTTTTGTTTTTATTTGACAAACATTGTCTAATTATGGAGTAACTAGGCTTAAAAGATTCGTCTCGTGATTTACAGATAAACTGTGCAATTAGTTATTCTTTTTATCTATATTTAATACTTCATGCATGTGCCACAAGATTCGATGTGACAGGGAATCTTGTAAAGTTTTGGGTTTTTGGGTGTATCTAAACAAGGCCTTAATAGGATTACAGGATAACAATGTTACTTGGATTACATGTGGTGACTTCCTAGTCAGACTGGATCTTCTCCTTTCCTTGAGGGGGTCCCCGGGGACTATGTCCCACAGAGACCAAATCAAAAGCTTTTGAAATATCCAGCTTCAAGAACAAACTTGAGACTCTTGTGCAGTGAAGCAATTTGATATTCTGCTGAGCGAAAATGAAATTGTCGTGGATGCATCTTCCACGGATGAAGGCACTCTGATTGACAGCAACCAAATCATTAAGAAATGTAGCCAAACTTAGCCATTACCTTAGTGACCAGCTTTAAATTGTAGGTGGTGATTTTTGGGTAGTAACATGTCACAGTTTGATTTAAGTGTGCAAACTATATAGTTTGAGGTAGTAGCTTCTAACATGGACTTCTCCCTCATGTTAATATTATTGACCTCTTTTCTTTCAGATAAACCTTATGTGTATAAGGCAAGGTCACCTGGAGTGTCTTTTGGAGTATCTTGACTTTCCAGATGAAAGTAAGTATTTTTTTCCGTACCTTGGACAGTTTATTTCTTCTGAGGATCTATTAGTATATGATTGTTAGATTCTTAAGACATCCAAATCTGTCATTTGCTGTGCTACCTTGATCTAGGTATCTATTTGTTTGTGTCAGTTCTTTACCATGGTTTATACAAAAAGATGTACCCATTATCTTGAATGCACAATTTTTCCTTTTTTTTGTTTTAGCTAAATTGTATTTTAAACCGAGGTCAACCCCATTGCCATTAAGAACATTTTTTCTCGAACAACGTCCGAGAGCTGCATGTCATTTCATTAAGGTAGGAAAAAACACAAGTACAGAGAATCAAGCAGAAAGCTACACACACCGACAACCAAACATCCCCCACGGAAAAGACTTGCCACAAAAAAATAATAAAGGCCTGACCAAAGACCACCCAAAAGCCTAAAGAACTATGAAATTGGTGACCCAGTGAGGGGGCCCAGAGCTTGGAAGCACCAGCCCAGCACCATATGGTGCTCTCAACAACCACTGTCTGAAGGAGAGCCTGAAGGTTTGGCTGCGTTCCTTCAAATACACATGAGTTCCGATGCTTCCAAATCTCTCAAGCCACTAGAATGATAAGGAAGTTCAGCCCTTTCCGCATCTCCTTTGGCATTCCTCATGACCATGCTCCTCCACCATCTAGAGAAACATCTTGTTCCTATTGTTAGTGCTAGAGCTGCCAGATTCAGTTGCTGTAAAAAGGGAAAAAAAATAAAAATAAACCTGCCAAGAGAAAACACACTAGCAACTGCTCTCCTTGGCTTGGTCATACAACGGGCAGGCAGTCAGATGAGTTAATCACAGCTTGGCTAACCGGTCTGCAGTCCAACGTCCGTTGTTGATAGCAAACCACAAGAAGAATTAGCAGCGCAAAGGGGCCCAACTCTTCCAGATCCTCCTCCATGGGATGAACTTTATGGTTCCAATGTGTTTGGTTGGGCTGTGCCTTCTGAAAAAGCTCTGCTGCTGTGGGTTGTGAAAAAGTTGCTGTAGGGCTGTGGAAAAGTTGTAAGCTGTTTGGTTCAAACAAGTATAAAACTTACTTCGTATCTCTATTTTTCTTGAAACAACTGTGAAACGGCTCTATATTTTCACCATTTCAAAAGCCAAAAGCCAAAAGCAGGGTCCAAGGTGCTTTCAAAACTGTACTACCCAAAAGTAGCTGCTTCTGAAAAATCAACTTCTGGTTTCCACCCCTTTGGTTGGCTTTTGGCTTTTTGGAAGCAAAAGCAGCTCCCAAAAGCCTAACAAAAGGCACCCAAAGAATGTGGCGTAAGCTGATTTGCTGCTGTAGACCCCTGGATTGGGTTAGCTTCCCACAATGCTGATCAAGGACACCTGGTTGCAGAGTTAGGCCACCCACCAAGTCCCATACCTGCAGGTACTCAACCAGTACCTCAACTGTTAGGGCCCCTTTGATATCACGCACCCAATTCCTAGTTGGAGTGCCTGAGCTACAGTCTGAGCTTCGACTGCCCCTCTTGGGACTGCCTTAAATAAATTGGGAGCTCATTCCACCATGGTCCTGCCTATCAACCACCAATCCGTCCAAAAACAAACAAATGGATTCACCATTCCCCTCAACTGTTTCTGTGGCCATATTTAGCGCTTGGGCATTTTTTAGTACTTGGATTGGGAAACCAGTCCACCGCCCAGCAGGGTCAGTTTTTTCAGCCCAAAGCCGACAGATGCGCAGAGCTCAACCAAGGATTTTTAGGTTATGAATGCCTAAGCCACCATAATCTAAAGGCGGCTGATCTCTTTCCCAGGATTCAAGACAGTTACCTCCATTTCATGGTCAAAGGGTCGCGGGGACGCCAGGCAACCTGGGAAGCAACTTGTTGAGGGTTCGTCAAGGACCCTCCTAGCCCCACTAGTCATAGACAAAACTTTAGAAACATCAGCTGGGGTCTAAAGAATTAGACCTGCAATCCTACCCAGTTGAGACCCGCAACAGCTCAGCAGCCACGTACCCCCCCAACCGTGTGATTCCTATCGGAAGCAATACAGGGTAGGACAGCTAGGGCGTAGAACTATTCATGTCGGACATATTTACAAGCGATTGGCCAACAAGATCGTCCGCGTGCCGTGGGGCATCGTTCTCCAGGCAAGCCGTCTTGTTCTCCAGTAGAACATCGGAAAGAACAGAGGCCATCAAACCATCAATGCCGACCGAAGGAATTCAGCTATCGCACGGAGCAAGATGGTCCACCGAAGGTGGTGACCTAGGTTCAAGCACCATGAGGCTGGCTCCAGTGGATTGCGGCCCCAACCTGGCAAACACCAGTACCCATGGCGCCTCCTCCACCAACAACAAACTGCCCAGCGCCGCTTGCGCCGGTGAAGATGGAGAAGCTTGGCGGCGGCGGCACCGCCTGTGACGATGTCAATTGTCATTAGCTGGAGGCAGTGCTAGCATCCGCCATAAATGGCTGGTCAAACGGTGTAACCAAGATTCGAACTGGATAGATCAGGGAGCACTTTGCCGGTTGATTTCCTTCAACGGCCACTAGAGGTTCAATGATTTTGAGCACCATCTCTGTGAGGCACCAAGCCGTGACCTGGAAAATGTCGCGTCAAGCGGCCATGTCATGGTGCAGGCCTCTTATTGAACAAAACTTGTTGAGGAGCAGCTGCACTGTTGCATGTGTTACTAACCTTGGGGATCTGAGAAGATAACCACTCCACAGGTGGAGATGATCTATATATATATATATAGATTCTCGAACAGCGCAGGAGAACTACGCGTCATTTCATTAAGATAGAGAAAAGAGGTACAAGGGTCAAGGGACCCAACTCACACACACAAAACTCACACACCCCACACACTGGCTACTAGGTTACAGAATCGCCACACTAAGAACAGGGAACGACCAAAAAACCCCTATGCCTTAAACCCCACCAGGCAGCAACCTAAACACCAACTCCTGGAGTTTGGAGGCACCCGCCGAGCACCAGAGCCCTCCCTCTGGGCTAATAGCCCAAAGGACGTCCTGAATACTTGGCCTCTTATTATCAAAGACAAAAGTATTGCGATACTTCCAAATCTCCCACGCCACCAAAATAATCAAGGAGTTGAGTCCTTTACGAGCCTCCTTGGGGACAGCAGCAGTTGTTCTCTTCCACCATCCTGAGAAACGAGTTGCAGTAGGCTGACGAGCCAACTGCAGCAGCCCTAACTGATGCAAAATCAGAGACCAAACTTGTTGAGCAAAACCGCAGCCCACTAGTAAATGATTTATTGTTTCATCCTCTTGATCACATAGCGGACATGCCTCAGGAAAGGGTTGGTTCCTCCTTGCTAAACGATCAGCTGTCCAAACCCGGTTGTGAAAGACCAACCAGATGAAAAACTTGCAGCGTGGAGGAGCCTAAGTTTTCCAGATTCTTCTCCAGGAGCCAAACCTGATGGATCCTTCAAAAAAGGCAGCGTAGGCCGATTTACTGCTGTAGGAACCATCCTGCGTTAATTTCCATCTATATTGATCTGGAGTTTCTGGATGCAAAATGAAGCCATCCACCATATCCCAAATCTGGAAGTACTCGAGCATCACCTCAACTGTACGAGCTCCCTTAACATCCTGGGTCCAACTTCTATTGTGCAAGGCCTGGGCCACAGTCCTTTTGGCTGTTTGCTTTGGAACCGCCTTGAGCAAGTTAGGCGCTAAATCAGCCATGGTATGCCCCTCCAACCATCTCTCTGTCCAGAACAGTATTTTCTCTCCATTTCCAACTATGGCATCAACTGCAGCATGGAAGAGAGCTTGGGCCTTATGAGGAACAGCAACAGGAAGGCCAGCCCAAGGCCTGTCTTCATCTGTCTTTTGTGCCCACAGCCACCGAATCTTAACAGCGCAACCAAGAAGATCAAGATTATGAATGCCAAGTCCTCCATATTCAAGTGGTCTCTGCACCTTTTCCCAAGCTACCCGGCAATTGCCACCATTGGCCTGCTGGTGACCCTTCCAAAGAAAACCTCACCGCTTTTTATCAATGGCTTTAATCACCCATTTAGGTAGGTCCAAGGCAATTAAATGATATATTGGGACAGCAGTCAATACAACCTTAACCAAGACCAACCTTCCAGCCCTGTTCAAAAGAGAGGCCTTCCATCCAGGGAGACAATCAGCCACCTTATCCACTATAGGTACCAGCACCTCTTCAGTTGGTTTTCCAGTTGAGAGTGGGAGGCCAAGATATGTGCAAGGGAACGTCTTTATGGAACAAGATGATCTATATAGAGAGCCACATGGGCCTTTAGTATAAGGGCCAAGATATGTTGCTCTCGAGTTTGTGCTTTAGTGAAAAATCAGCCAATTGTAACTCTGAAGGCACATATGGGAGAGAAATAGTTTTCTGATAACAATGAGACCGAGTAAAGAGGGCATCCACACCAATATGCTTTGTAAGTTCATGCTTCATAGGATCACTGACAATTTGTATGGCTCCTGTACATAGAGAAGAGGTGTGGCAACATTGCAAACAATACCAAAATCAACCATCGAAGCCTTACAATCTCTGGAGTAGTAGTAGCAAGGGCTTGAAGTTCGGCCTCCGTACTAGAACGAGACACAATCGCTTGTTTCTTGGACTTCCATGCAATACGAGAGGAGCCAAGAAGAATGCAATATCCAGTGATGGAACGACGACCTGTTGGGTCACTTGCCCAAGTGGAGTTCGAGTGAGCATGAAGCTGAAGCTGACTATCATGCGCATAGAATAAACTTTGAGATGATGTCCCCCGTAAGTATCGCAACACACAAAGTAAATGTCCAAAATGAACAAAAGTTGGAGCACAAATAAACTAACTCAAAATATGGACATGAGCAATATCAGGCCTGGTGACAGTGAGATAAACAAGACTAGCCACAAATTGTCGATATGGAGATGGATCTCAAGGTATCCCATCAGTGGGACGAAGCTGCAAGTGAAGATCCATAAGTGTAGCTGCAGTTCGATTATCAGTAATGCTTGAACGAGCAATAAGATCCTTTATGTACTTAGTCTGACAAAGATGGTATCCATTGGTAGATTGGTTGACCTCAATGCCGAAGAAATAAGTGAGAGGACCCAAATCAGACATCTGAAATTCAGCACTACATTGTTGCTTCGCATGAGAAATGTGATCCTCATCATCACCCGTAATTAGGCATGAAAACGGATCGGATACGGACGGATATCACCGATATCATATTTGTTTTCATATTTCTGGTCGGATTCAGTTCGAATACGAATAATATTTGTTGGAGTATAGGAGTGAGTATTGGCCCATGTGGTTAAGCCCATGAGGCCCATGTATGCTATACTATATTGCTATCCTCCTAGGGTTAGCCTAATCAAGCAAAATCAGTTAGCATGGTATCAGACTAGGTTTCGCTCTCCTCCCCTTCCTCCAGCCGCCGCCAGGAGCCAGCCGGTGCCTGGGCGCCGACGGCCATGGATGGTCCTCCACCTCCCACATACTTCTCTTCCTTTCCTCCCCTTCCCCACCCCTCCTGGGCGCAGCTACCCCGCTCTGGCGCCGCCACCCCTGCCGTCTAGGGCGCCGCCGCCGCCATGCAGGGGACGCGTCCGCCCAGACCCGCCGGCGTCCTATCTGCGGGCAACCCCCGCGGCCCGCCTGTGCCGGGGGCGCGTCCGCCCGGCGCTGCGGCCGCCCTCAACCGCTCGCCCGTGCAGGGGGCGCGTCCGTCCGGGAGTACTGGCGCGCAGGAACGACCGCCCAACACCTCGAACGCGGCTGCTGACCCGATCCGCCCGCCCAGCGCCGCCGCACTGCAGGGGACGGTTCCGCCTGCCTCTCTCCTCATGGCAGTGGGCGCCGGGGCAGATCCTGCCCTGACTGCGGCAGAGGATGCCAGGGTGGATGCTCCTAACGCCCCAGGGGCCGTGGCCGGCATGGACAACCTTGCTGCGGCTATGGGTCCAGCAGCCATGGCTGCAGGGTCTGCTGCCGCCATGGCAGCCGGGCTGGGGATGCTGGTTGTCACCGCCCCACCTCCGCCTCACGCCACGGGTCCTACCTCCGCCCTCGCTGCCACCCTCGTCGCTGTCCGGGCTGCTGCGAAAGAGGGCATGGCCCGCGTGCGTGAGGCTGCCATCGCTTGGGAGCGCGAGGGAGATGCGGCTGATGCTTTGGCCCGCCAGTTCGCCGATGCGGAGCAGCTCCTCGTCCTTCCTGCCTCGGCCGACGTCGGGGCCACGTCCGCCGGCTCGGCCGGCCACCGCGTGACTCACACGGTGGCGGTCCTCTGGCACGATCCGGCCGACCCGCATGTGGCCCAGCTTCACTACCAGGCTGGGGGTGTTCAGAACATCCGGCTCCTGGTCCCAGTTGTACTCAAGCGGGAGTCGCCATCCTACGCTCGCTGGCGGGACCTGGTCCTCACCCTCCGCTGCTACGCCCTCGATGACCACGTCTTCCTCGACGCCGTGGGCGCGGTCTAGACTGCCTCGCGATTCCGCCTCGACCGCATCGTCCTCTCCTGGATCCTGGGAACGATCTCCCAGGACCTCCACGACCTCGTCCGCAACACTCCGAGCGCTCGCGAGGCCTGCCTGGCGCTCAAGGGCCAGTTCCTGGGCAACGCCGAAGCCCAGGCTCTGTGACTCGACGTTAGCTTCCGCACCTTCGTCCAGGGCGACCTCTCCGTCAGCGAGTTCTGCAGCCAGATAAAGGGCATGGTGGACTCCCTTGGCGACCTCGGCTGGCCCGTGGAGGATCGTATCTTGGTCCTCAACGTTCTCCGCGGGCTCGGTGACCGCTACTCCTACCTCCAGATGTGGATCACCCGGCAGCGGCCCTTCCCCACCTTCTTGTAGGTCCGTGACGACCTTATCATGGAGGAGCTTACTCAGGGCCTCCAGCCTGGGTCCACCTTTGCCCCGGAGTCCTCGTCCTCCTTGACTGCTCTCGCTGCCACTCCTCCGCCCCGTCCTGCTCCGCCACCACAGTCGTCACTTCTCGGTCCTCTTCCCCGCGGGCCGAGCGGGGGTAGGGTGCCGTGGCGGACGCCGTCGCCGTGGCAGGGGACGTGGAGCAGGTCGTGGGGGCAACACGACGCCGCCACCTCCACGGGGTGCACCTTGGCCATCCTTCCTCAACCCATGGTCAGGGCGCATCTCTCGGTGGCCGTTCCAGACGTGAATTCGATCGAGACACTCCTTGACTTTGACCAGCTCATGCTCGAGGACGTCACCGGGCAACTCAAGTCGGTCCAGGACCGCAAGTAAGCGCTAGACTCCTACTCCATCACCGTCGGCGGGAAGCTGCTGTACACCGCTGAGCAATGGCGGGCCTTCGAGAAGGAGGGTGCTGGGATGTTCTCGCGGCGGCAAGAACAAGCCACGCGACGATCGCAACGGCAGTGGCACTGGTGGAGGAGCACAAGCGGCCAAGGCAGGAGGTGCTGACGGTGACCGTAGGGTGAACCGCGGCGATCTCTGCCTCAACTGCAATAATGCCGGCCACTGGGCACGAGACTGCCCCCATCTCTGATGCAATTGAGATCGTGGTGGAGCCGCTCACGTCGCGGAAGCAGAGGAGGAAGCCGCTCTGTTCTTCGTGCACGGTTCCATCGAGCTGGATGCAGAGGAGGGCTGCGACAAGGTCCAAGCTTCCTCCTGCTCCAAGCATACTCCCCTCGACTTCGAGGAACCACGAGCTTGTGCCTACCTCGACATCGGGTCCGGTGATGCGGAGAAGATGGATGGATGGTACCTGGATAGCGGTGCCACCCACCACATGACCGGGTGTCGAGAACTCTTCACCAAGGTCGGCACGTTTGTTTGGGGATCAGTGAGGCTGTCCACTTAGGCTATATAAGCACTGGCAGCACCCCTGTGTACCTAGTCCTGTAATCCTTACTTTGAATCCAAGCGGCTATATGCCAAGCTGCCCTCTGGGCTTTATCCTAATCTGATCAATGTCTGGGCAGCAGTGAGACACAAAAGAGGACAAGAACTGAAGACGTGTCTCTTCAGCAAGTAAGTCGGACAATGCATGTGCCATGGTCAGAGTAGAGGAAGTATGAAGCATCCTTGTATGAATAGAATCAAACTCTGCCCTGACTCCCATGACAAATTTGTAAGTAAGAAACTTCTCAATAAATGAAAGTGATGTACAGTTCTGACAAGCTGTACACTAAGGTACCATGGAAATGAAAGAACCCATCAACCGATCAAAAGCAGATTAGTACTCATCAATGGACATGTCTCTCTCTTCATAACATGAAGTTGCTGCATGAGAGTATGTTGAAGGGCACCACTTTCCTGAACATAGTGTGCCTTCAAATAAGACCACATGGGTTTGGCTTGCTTAAAAGACTCATAATCATGGTGTGTTTAACGCTGTTAACCATAGCAGCCATTACTTTTCCATCATTGATTTCCCAACTTTTGACCGCACTGGCATTACTACTATCAGACTTGAGAGTCGGTGGATCATCAGTCAAGTGAAAATGAAGACCAACACCTCTCAATGCAGTTTCAATAGAAAAGGCCCATTCCAGATAGTTTGGACCATCAAGAGTAATATTGATAACAGTTGCATTAATTTGAGACATTGCTGGAGGCTAAAAAATGAAGAATTACCACTAGCACAGAAGAAGTTAATATCGGCAGCAGCGGAGGACACAGGCGGAGGAGCATATGGATCACGAGAGGGTAAGGGTGTCCACGTGGGCCATGAGGAAGTCTGCACGTGAAGATGTCCCACATCCCACGCGTGAAGTCCCTGCAGAAGAAGCCATGCGTGAAGACCGCACGACGGAGGCGGATGGCGCGGACGACCGATGGCGCGGATGAAGACCACGTGAGATGGAGGCGGACAACGTGGATGAAGACCGCTCGATGGAGACTGCAGCGATGGGCCATGCGGATCGCGCGCAGATGGCGCAAACGACGCGCACGGAACAGAGGACCTGCATGGCGACTGGCCGAGCAGGGGCTGCGAGCAGAGGACCCGCGTGAAGAATCCCAAGCAAAAAAGGGATCATGGGTGAATTTGATCAGCCTAATCCTAACTCTAATCCATGGGTTTGATACCATGTTACTAACCTTGGGGATCTGAGAAGATAACCTCTCCACAGGTGGAGATGATCTATATATAGAGAGCCACATGGGCCATATGGGCCTTTAGTATAAGAGCCTTCATACACTAAACAGCAAGCTCCCAAGCATGGACAGGATGCCCCTCCCCTCAACTCAATTTTGATAGTGGAAGGCAAGGTTCAGTGAAAACAAAATTTCAAGGTGCAATTAACGTTCATGTTAGAGAACTACAAAACAAGCACTAGATATGAATTGTGCATGGTACGGAGCTTGTCTTTTTTTGTTACCCATCCCCCACAAGTAAAGCTTGCTTTGCAATAAAAGGTTCTGTTACTGTTGTTGTTGTCGTTGTATCATAAGGTAATAGATTTAGCCATTAAAATTTTAGAAAATTTGGAATAGTGTATCATGTATTTGTAATGATTTTTCAATTGTTGGGGAAGTGCCCATGGGCATGCAAATATTGTAAATTTCAATTTTTTGGGTAATTTCTTTTTATTGTTTCAATGTGATGATCCTATTAACCATGCAAGTTCAGTACTTAACAGTGGCTGTTGTATTTGCATCTAATAAAAAAGTAGAAGTCAAAGCACAGGTTCAGTATATTGTTTTGTCCTGTTCAGCTGTACCCTTGTCAGAAAGCCAGTTTAGGCTGTCTACTGTAGTTTTTGTCGAGCTACTCCTGCTCCTCACCATTATCATGTAATCTGCTAGCTTAGGGTACTTAAGTTAGGTGGTTGTTAACTGTTTCGTTTGGTGTTAGCATGGACTTGATCAGATATTGCGTGTGTAGTTTGGTTTAGTGGAGATGGAGTCATAGGTGAGTGCCTGGCTTTATGCAAAACATGGAGCAATTGTGGGATGGCGTGACCGTGCGTGGAGTTCAGCGTATGGAATTGTTTCCGTTTTATATAATGACTTGTATATATTCTCAGCAATATACAGTTATACACAATACAGCTAAGTTTAGTAGCACCAAAATCCTGAGTTCATCAGTTGTTCTTAGGTTTCTTGAGTGCTTGGATTAGAGTTCTCCAGCGCCAAGATATTGCCGGTGATCCACATCAGTTTTCACTTCTTACAGGTTCCTTTTTTATTTGTCAGAGAAGACATGGACTCGGCTATACAAAATTCCCCCAGGTAGCCACAGGAGGAAATCAAATCTGAGTAGGATGATCATGGTACGCCCTACCTTTCCACAGTGCTATTGGGAGAATGAAAAACCTAACCAACTCCCAAAGACACATGCTGTGGCAATTGTGACTGGTCCATGGAAAGTAGGTGACTTGATCGATTGGTGGTATACTGATTGTTACTGGACTGGGAAAATTATTGAGTTACTTGGTGATGACAAAGTAAAGGTAATGCTTAACAGTTCAAATGATTGTTTTTCGAGAAAAAAAAACAGTTCAAATGGTTAATAACCATGCCCTGCTACTTTCACATAATTGATTTCTGTCTTGTTTTCTTATGTGCACTCTTGTGGAAATTGTTTCTGAGGATATCAATTAAGCATAATCATGCTGCACTATCAATTATTTTTCACAATATTTTGCACCATTGTGTTGTTTGTGCGCATGTTCGTTACACATGCACTTGGTGTCCGCTTTCGTGGCATATGGAAGCGTGTGAGAAAGAAAGGAAGGAGTAATTGGCAAACAATGATTATGCACGCTGTAATCACATTGATATTGATAGTATGTAGGTTGGTTATTTCGATGCAGGGATCCAAAAGATGACGCCTCCCGCTGCCCTTCCCCCCCTCCACCGCCCGACGCCTCCCCACCCTTACCCTCCACCAGCCGCTCGCCGTTGCCTATTCCGGGCGCGGCGACCACCCACACCCCTCCCTCGTCGATGCCCGAGGGATCCGCCTTCTCCTCTCCTGGTGCGATAGTTGGGCGCTCCAAGAATCAGCGCTGGAGGGACTCCCCATCCTCTGAGTCCACTTCCGGTGGCCCTCCCCCTTCTTTCAAGGACGTTCTCTTGAGCGGAGCTGGCTCGCCTGCTCATGCTGCCCGTTCCGTGGCCCCTGCTACCTCAACCATCCCTCGCGCGTCTCCCCCTCCTCGAGCGCCGGTGCGAATCGTTCTGAGGAAGCCTGATCGTCATGCTCACCTGGGAGGGGCATCGGCGCCTGACGGCGATGGCTGGGTAACCTCGGAGAGCCGGCGTGCGCGTCTTGAGCGGCGGCGATCCAAGAATCAGCACTGGAGGGACTCCCCATCCTCTGAGTCCACTTCCGGTGGCCCTCCCCCATCTTTCAAGGACGTTCTCTTGAGCGGAGCTGGCTCGCCTGCTCATGCTGCCTATTCCGCGGCCCTTGCTACCTCAGCCATCCCTCGCGCGTCTCCCCCTCCTCGAGTGCCGGTGCGAATCGTTCTGAGGAAGCCTGATCGTCGTGCTCGCCTGGGAGGGGCATCGGCGCCTGACGGCGATGGCTGGGTAACCTCGGAGAGCCGGCGTGCGCGTCTTGAGCGGCGGCGACGGGAGCTCCCTCAGCGTGCTGTTCCGGCGGATCTCTGTGGCCGCTGCTTCAACTGTTTCTCCACCAGGCACAAGGCCATTGTCTGCCGCTCTCCTCCAAGGTGTTTCTTCTGTGGGGGGCTTGGAAATCTCTCCAGTGCCTGCCCTTCTCGCCGGCCGGCCCGCAAGCAGCTGGTCTGGCGGCCTAAGGTCGTGGAGGCGGCACGATCGGTGGTCATGCACCCTTTTGCGAACTCGGAGGGCGGGCGCGCGCACAGGCGTAAGCGTCGGCGTCGTCGCAAGGCGCGCGCCGTGCCTGCCACGGATTCTGTGGAGTCGGGCTCTGGTGACGAAGGCAGCTCTGATCCTCTCCCCCCTCCCTCTCCATCCCAGGCGCCTGCTGTTGGGGCTGCTGAGGCTCCACCTGTTCCTCGCCGCGTGATAGACTGGTCAACCAGGATCGCCCGCTCCGAGGATGGCCTAAGGCGCGCCCTCATCGTCAACGTGGTGCGTGGGCCTTTGGAGGGGAGAGTGGAACTCATCCGTGGTACTATTGCTTTCAGGTTTGAGATCGACGAAGCTGGGCTGTCTTTGCTTCCTCTGGGTCCGCATAGCTTTCTGCTGATCTTGCCTAATGAGGAGCTGGCTGCCACCATCTACAATGGAGGCCATCCCATTATCACCACCTCTGTTCAGCTACATATCATGCGCTGGTCAAGGATCTTCCAGGCGACAGCGGCGTGCCTGCCAATGGCTGTGGAGGTGGAGCTCCGAGGAATTCCTGCCCATGCTTGGGACCGTGCCACTGCTGAAGTCCTGCTTGACGAGTTCTGCTGGATCGAAGGGGTGCACCCAAGCAATGAAATCCGTCGCGACATGTTCCTGCTGAAGGCTTGGTGTTCCGATCCCGCCCGTCTCCCCTCTGAGATGGTGCTCGAGATTGTTGAGCCCCCTTCCGCGAGCGGCCCCGGTGTGCGGACTCTGACCTATCCTATTTCGGTCTTTGTCCGTCCGCTGGACCTTCCTGGGTTGAGCTCTGGTGATCCTCCCTCCCCACCACCCCCTGAAGATGAAGATACAGAGCCTCGCCGGCATCGTAAGTTCTCGTCGTCATTGTCTTCTTCCCTGGCGCCGGCGGCGGAGCACGACGGGCCTTCAACCGACATGGCTGGTCGTTCATTAGTACACACAAGACTGGGCCCACGGGTTCGAGAGACGATGAGCCTCCCTGCCCTACTTGTCGAAGATCCTGGGATTGGTTCGCAGACGGACGATCTTGATGACAGGGTGCCCATGCATGCTGATGGCGCGGTGGTGCAGGGTCCCGAGGCATGCACCGCTGGAATCGAGGCGACGAAACCTGTTGCATGTGTGGACGGAACCAAGGGAGCGGATCCTGCAGATTGCGGGGACGTGACCGTTTGCCCCGGGACGATGTCCGAGGGATCCTGCATGCGCCCGGACGTAGTGCTGGCGGCGGATTCGGCGTTGTTGGGCGGTGTGGATACGGTTGTCGGGGGCAATCCTGTCGTGGACCTTGCCCCTACTTCTCTGATTGGGCTCCCTGATGGGCTTGATGTTGATGGGCCGAGGGTTGAGCTCCTTCTAGATCTCCCTGTTGGCTCTGGGCTGAGAGTGGGGCTCCCGGTTGGCGGCCCAGTCATTGTTGACCTGGACGGATTAGCTGCTGACCCAGGAGCCCTGCGGGAGGTGTTTGCTGTTGCGGCATCTCCAACACCGTCGCCGCACTCTCCCCTTGCGGCGTCTCCAACACCGTCGCCGCACTCTCCCCTGCAGCCGCGGCCGACGGGCACCTGCTCGCCACAGCTCTTCCCGGCTGCCTCCCCGCCTATGTCAATGCATCGGCAACGACAGATCACCAGGGTCTACTCACGTCGGCGAACTCGAAGACCGGCTGCTGCTCCAGCGCCCCCTCCGTCCTCGCCGCCCAGCCCGGCTACTAAATTTATCAAGATGCTGTCCAAGACCCCGGGGGGGATACTCCCGATTCCCAACATCTGCAAAAGAAGGAAGAAGAAGCTGGAGCCACCAAGCATGGGGCCTCGCCGAAGTTGCCGTATCGCCGGCTTCCCTACGACTCCTGCTGAGGTATGCCCACTGCATTTAAAGAAGCGAGTCATGCGTGCTCTTGATTTGAACTTTGAAGAGGAGAGAGAGCAGATTAGCCCCCAGATGCTTGAGGACTATGCTCAACGCTTCAAGCACCCCCTGTCCTCCGTGCACACAATGGCCCTTGCGGCTCTCTTTGGATGGAACCTTCCTGACGCTGCGCCTGGCACAGAGTTGGTGGAATGCAGGGCCTGATAATCTTGCTTGGTCGTGCTCTAAATAAATTTTTTTGATTAATGGATCCAGCACACATTCTCAATTGGAATGTTAGGGGGCTAAATTCTACTGCTAGGCAGGATGCAGTAAGATTAGAGGTGGGTGTTTCCAAATGCGATGTGGTTTGCCTACAAGAAACTAAATTGGGTGATGTTTCTAGAGGTCTGATTCTTTCCATGTTGGGAAGTGATTTTGACAACAACTTCATCTTTGTACCCGCGGTGGGACTTAGTGGAGGAATTTTGGTCGCTTGGCGCTCTCAGTTGGGTCCCCCTCGAGCCACCAGAATGGATGCCCATAGCTTATCGGTTCAATTCTGCCCGGCCAAAGGCAATGCTTGGTGGTTAACCTGCGTCTACGGGCCCCAACATGACCAGAATAAAATCCAATTTCTCCAGGAATTGAGAGATATAAGGGCTCAGTGCTTTGGACCTTGGTTGGTGGTCGGGGATTTCCATCTCATCTATAACGATGAGGATAAAAATAATGCCAACCTTAACAGGGCAATGATGGGACGATTCAGAAGATGGATAAATGATATGGAGCTTTCTGAAATCCCTCTCCATGGCCGTAAATTTACTTGGACCAGCTCCTTCACCAGTGCTTCTCCAACTTTGGTCAGGTTGGACAGAATGTTCTGTTCTGTTGACTGGGAGGAGCAGTTCCCTGGTTGTCTTCTGCAAGGGGGTGATTCTATGGATTCAGACCACTGCCCCTTATTACTTGGACTGCAGGATGTTATTGGCAGCAGGAAGAGGTTTCATTTTGAGGCTTTCTGGCCCTCACTTGATGGTTTTCTGGATGCTGTGAAGGATGCTTGGGACAGTGTGCAGCCCAACCAGTGTCCCCTCCAAACTGTGGCGCTAAAGCTGAAAGCTACAGCAAGAGGTCTACAAAGTTGGAGCCAGAAGAAATGTGGTCATATCAAATCCCAATGGCTGCTTGCTAAGGAAATTATCCGTCAATTTGAAAAGGCACAAGAGAATAGGCCTCTGCAGCCAGATGAATTGTGGCTGAGAAACAAGCTCAAGAAGCATTCTCTTGCTCTAGCATCTTTGTTGCGAACTATTGCCCGGCTCCGATCTAGAATTGGTTGGCTAAAAGAAGGAGATGCCAATACAAGGCTTTTCCACCAGCATGCCCGTTACAGAAAGAAGAAGAACTTCATCCCAAAATTGCAAGTTGGCGATCAACTCATTACACGTCATGAAGACAAGGCAGCTGCAGTCTTGGAGTTTTATGATAACCTTATTGGGACAGATTATGGAAGAGACAGATCTATCAACCTAGAGTCTCTTGGGTGTCCAAGCTTTGAGTTACTTAATCTGGATCTGCCTTTCTCTGAGGAAGAGGTGTTCAATTCCATAAAGAACCTGCCTCGGGCAGATTTTATAAATGCTGCTGGGCTGTTATAAAAAATGACATAATGGCTGCCATACAGTCACTGTGGAGTGGTAATTGTAGAAACTTAAGCAAATTGAATTCGGCTTACATAACTTTGATACCTAAAAAGTCGAATGCGGTGCAACTTAAGGACTTCAGGCCTATCAGCTTGGTTCACAGCTTTGCCAAACTGATGACCAAGGTTATGGCAAATCGACTTGCAGATCGCCTTGATGAGATGGTCTCCCCAAATCAGAGTGCTTTTATTAAGAAAAGGTTCATCCAGGACAATTTCATGATGGTTCAGCAAACAGTGAAGTACCTGCATTCTCAGAAGCTGCCTAGATTACTCCTAAAATTAGATATCACCAGAGCATTTGATTCGGTTTCTTGGGCTTTCCTCTTGGAGGTTCTTAGGAAGCTGGGGTTTGGAGTGCGGTGGTGTGACTTGATCAGTGGCCTTCTATCTACTTCATCCACACAGGTGCTCCTCAATGGCATACCAGGAGAAAGAATAAAGCATAGAAGAGGTTTGAGGCAGGGAGACCCTCTATCACCCATGCTCTTCATTCTAGTTATGGATATCCTGAATTTGATGTTCACTAGGGCTGCAGATGTCGGATTACTTCAGCCCTTATCTAGGAGACCTATTCAGCACAGGATCTCTCTTTATGCTGATGATGTCGCCCTTTTTCTCCAACCCATTGCAGCAGGCATAAATTTATCTTTACAGCTCCTGCATTTGTTTGGGGAAGCCTCGGGCCTCAAAACAAATGTTCAGAAAAGCAACGTTTTGCCAATCTGCTGTGCTGAGGAGGACTTGACCCTCATTCAAAACATACTGCCGTGTGAGGTTCTGGATTTCCCTTGCAAATATCTGGGTTTGCCCCTGTCCAATAAAAAATTGACTAAGGAGCAGGTCCAACCCATCATTCATAAAGTTGCTGGACAGCTACCGGGGTGGAAGGCAGATTTGATGACACGTGTTGGCAGGGTGATTCACGTGCAATTTGTGCTTACAGGTATCCTAATTTACGTTATTATGGCAACTGATCTTCCGCCTTGGGCTCTCAAAGCCATTGATAAGATTAGAAGGTCCTTCCTTCGGAAGGGAAGAAGAGAAGCAAATGGGGGTCATTGCGTGGTTGCCTGGCCCAAGGTTTGCCGACCCCGGGAATTAGGCGGACTGGGAATATCTGATCTGAAAACTTTGGGGATTGCCTTGAAAGCAAGATGGCCCTGGCTGCAGCGGAGTTGATGGGCCGACTCTCCATCCTTGAACTTGAGGTTGGCGTACTCTTGCTTCAGCAGCTGGGCCGTCGCCTTCTTTGCGCGATCAGAGCCGACGCGCATCGCAACAATGGCCTCCCACGCCTCCTTAGCAGTCTTCTTCGCCCCCAGCGGCTCCCTGTACTCTGTTGGCACAGCAGCGAGGATAGTCTCCATCGCTGACATGTCGTCTTCTTCATTGTCGGTGCCCTTGTCAATGGCATTCCAGAGCCGTCGGGCTCTGAGCTTGACCTTCATGGTCACCGCCCACTCGCCATAGTTGGTGCGAGTCAGCATCGGCCAACTTGTGCCGCTGACCTCCCGCACGGTGCGCACAATGACCTCCTGTCGTGGCTGGGCAGCCCCAGCAGCACTGCTGCTGTCAGCCGTCTCTGAGCCAGGTGCCATCTCCGGCGGTTAGTCCGGCGACGCAGCTATACGGCTCCGATACCACTTGTTAGTCCGTGGGATCCCTGCACAGGTAGGCAATTAGCTTACCAGCACACCCACACACTCACTCACTATGGCTAGAGGTAGAAGAAGGGGTTGAGAACAACACACACATACACTGCAGAAGCTCTAGCGTTGGCCAAGGCTCTGCACTTTGGTTGTGGTAACTGAACTGAAAAATACATTACTAGGGCTGCACTTATATACACAAAAGGGGTAGGGTCAGTTTGTGTATGAACTGAAGCTACTGAAGGTGGGCTGCTGTACTGCAGTCAAAGTCTACTATCCTAGCTGCAGGATAAGCCTGCAATACTTATTAGCTAAAGACACAATGACCTACCAAAAATCTGTGTCCTCACTAGTCACTACTCCTAGTCAAGTGTTCCCACTACAGCTTGACTGCTGTTCAACCTTTCAAAGCTGGTCTTTAGTTTCACATTTCTAGTCACCAAGCTGCAGCCTTGACTGAAGATTGGTCTGCAGTTGCAGACTTCTTTGCAAGTCCAGCAGCAAATTATTCAACACCTGCGTACGTCACAGGCGCGGCGTCTCCTGGAGTACGGGATACCGTACATGACAGTTCATCTCTAGGATATTTTATCTGGGGTGGAGCTGAATGAGAGCAGTCCTGACAAGCATGTATGGAGCCTAACTTCTTCAGGCCAGTACACAGCAAAGAGCGCCTACACTGCCCTGTTTAATGGAGCCATCGCTTTTGAACCCTTTGAGAGAATTTGGAAAACTTGGGCGCCCCCAAAATGCAGATTTTTCATGTGGTTAGTGGCCCATAACAGGTGCTGGACTGCAGACAGGTTAGCAAAGAGGGGCCTCCCTCATCCTGATGTGTGCATCCTATGCGACCAGCACGAGGAAGATCTCCATCATCTCCTTGTGGGCTGTGTATTTGCAAGAATTTTTTGGTTCACCTTCCTTTCTCATTTTGGTGTTGCAACCCTTGCTCCAACACCCGCTGATCAGAATTTCGAGGAGTGGTGGAGAAAGATGGATGGTGCTGTTCAAAGTGACCTAAGACGGGGCGGGAATTCTCTGGTAATCCTAGGTGCCTGGAGTATTTGGCGGCACAGAAATGATTGTGTTTTCGACAATGTAACCCCAAATGTTAACTCAGTCCTGCATCTGGCCAAGGAGGAGGCTGGTCGGTGGAGTGCGGCAGGGGCTAAGGGGATTTCCCTAATATCTGCCGGGCTTCAGCTTAGTTGGGGTTCTCTCTTGGTCGCCCTTGTATTTCTTCCCCGGTGACTTAGCTGTTTTTGTTTTGAGGCTGTGTGTGTGTGTGTGTGTGTGTGTGTGTGTTTGTGGGGTTTTGCCTCTGGGTTTAGCCCCTGTAAGACTTTTTCCCTTTTCTATTAATATAATGATACGCAGCTCTCCTGCGTGTTCGATAAAAAGATAGTATGTAGGTTTTAACAAGTGGAAAACTTTTATCCTTTCAGTCAGCTAACATAATCCTATGTTTTAGTCATTTCTTAATAGAAAACCCATTCATAAAAATTGAAGCTAACTTCTTAAAAAATAACTGAGTGTTCCACTAATATTTGAGATTAGGTGCCACTTATCACTATCATAGTCAGTGATATATTCTGGTGATTAAAATGCATCATCATTTGGTGATTAATTTTTAGTCACAACCATGTAGTTTGAGAAAGATGCAATGAGCTATTTTTACATGGCCTTTGTCTGCAGATAGCTTTGCATGAAGAGCCAATTGGTGAAGGTGGTTACTATGATGCTGATTGTAAGGATCTGAGGCCGGCCCTTGATTGGTCCCTTGAAAAAGGTTGGAGTGTGCCTGTTTCACAGGTAATGATTAAATGATGTGGTGGTAGAAGAATCTACTTCACACCATTATTTTGTATTTTTTATCACATAAACAGATTGAATAATAAGAAGACTGGCAAAGATATGAGGTCCACTAATGATCTTCTGTTACTAACTGGATTCTGCACTGTACTTAAAAAGGTGCAATAATGCCAAACATAGCAGTGATCCATGAACTAGTTAACGCCACCTCAATGCCTGTTCTATTCACCAAAATGATAACATTGTTGATGTAGTTTTTTCTTACACACGTGCATCGTCATGCATTTATATATTTATATCCAGTGGTTTAATATTTCCGTGTTGTTACTCCCTTGTTTTTTGTTAATAATTATTTTTGGCATTCACAAAGCCTCTAATACACATCTTTGAACATTATTATAAACTTATGCGAGTGCACTCACTGAAATATTTATCAAAATGGATCTATTAATGCATTTTATGTAAGAAAATTAGCAAGGACAACAAAGCCTTTTAATTCCAAGAAAATTGTTGTAGTCTAAAGGCCCATTTGCTGGCTCCGAGATCTATGATAGATATGTAGTTTGTAGATTAAATTAAAGTGGTTTAAATATTTTTATTTAATCTAAAACATAAACGGAATGAGTCATGTAAATGCACTTTACATGTCTGCAGCTCTAGATCCAGGATTTCCTAGAGTTATAGGTGGCCAACTCGGCTTCCTAGAGCCATGCCAAACAGAGTCTAAAATAAAATCTAACATGATTTACCAATAAAGAGGGTAAAAAAAGAAAAATATTAGTAATAGTAATTATGGTAAACATAACCAAACATGATATCCTCCCCTATTCTTATCCATAATCTTGTGTACCTACCCATAATCACAGTATTAAGCTAGCACATTTATCTTACTTTTGTGCAACTTTACCTTTATGCATTAGAGGTTCCTTGGCTCTCAAGTTGATCATGAGAAGCCTTGGCAACCAAGTAGCCTAGAGCATCTTGCTTTATGCAAGAATATGCTGAATAGTTGGTAGAGGCTATGCTCTTTCAGATTCAATCCAAGCGACCCATTGGTCAAGCTGACCTCTGGGATTTATCTCTATCCTTGCTTGTGATGTTTGGGCAACACATAGAGGAGAGGGTCGGCTGGCTATAAGAGCCACACGGCCTAGGTCCAATCCATCTATATACACACATATGTAGGTCTCATCAAAATCAATGCCTGGACGTCGTTTAAAACCGCAAAGAACCTAGCATGCCGTGTAGTACTCAAGAGAACCATTGGCTTTGAACTTTTGTTTGAACACCCCATTTCGTAGTCACAAGATTCGTTGAGGGTGGACGAGGAACAAGACCCAAAGTTCGGTTGTCCTAGAGGGCAGAGAACTCCTGCATGGCCACCTGCCAATGAGGATTGGCGAGGGTAGTGCAGTAGGTACGAGGAATCCGTGATAGTGGCATCGCATGATAGAGTGGGCTGCCGAAAGCGAAGCTTGCCACTAGTTGTCATGGCATGCTGGTTGCTGACCAACGGAGCAAGAACCAGCCGTCATGGTAAGGGTGCAGTGACAATGATGAGGGAGCCATCTGGGTCAAGACAGTCCTTCTGTCGTGGATGTCGGGAGTAGACGAAGCGCATGTCCTAGGTGTGCAACGGGCCGGCTAGACCATTAACATTGGGCTGGATGGAAGGGGCTGCACGTGGCTATGTGGGAGAGCCGATGGTGCGGGAGGGTCAACCGGAACCGCATGTGTCCATGTGTTGGGGCCACCAGAGGCGACATTGGCCAGAGGACCATCAGTAGTGAAATGTTGGACAAAAATAAGATTCTTAATAAGACTTGGAGAAACAAACAAGAAGCAAGTCTCCGTTGGCGATGACGATGGAGGTTGGAAAGAGTGAGGTGTAGTGAAAGAGTGAGGATATCAGCATCAGGGGTCTTGTGACTTGTAACGTTGGAGTCAAAGTACTAATCATGCTGAGGCGGTTGGTCCTAGGAAGGAGTAGCAGGGGTTATAAAAATCTGGTGGCGCGGGCTGCGTGTGGCTGCTGTGGAGTTGTTGCACTAGTAGACGGCGTGGCCTAGGCTACATCTGAATGGAACCGCTGCATGGATTGTAGAAGTTGGGCCACGATCTGCTAGTTGTGCCAAAGGAGCCAGTCGCCCGTAGGTTGGTTGGCTACCAGGAGCATGACCTTGAGGAGGCCCACCATTTTTCTTCTTGCCCTTGCCGTGGTAGCCACCCCCGTTGGTAAAGGGGGACGGTGGGGGTGATGGAGAAGGCAGTGAAGGTGGAGGTAGGAGAAGACAAGGTGGCGAACACAGATGCTAACATAGAAGACTTGTTGGAGAGAGTAAGTTCCTCCATGAGTAGCGAGGAGTCGACGACACAATCCATGTGAGCCTAGTCGGGGTGACCATGATCATGCTGACGGTGAGAAGGAGGGCCTTAGACAGTCACGCTAGCGGTTGTAGTTGCCGATCTTGGGATCAATAACAAGTGGGATCGGAGAGCGAATGTTCTGAATGGTGACCACTTGGGCATGGAGATTGAGGACGGCATAGGTTGCTTCGTGAAGTAGCCTGGTGTCTTGGATGTTCGAGGAGAGGCAAACACATGGGAGGCAGAGTCCTCTACCTCTTCCTTCGTTGTCCACAAAAGGGGGAGCTGCAGCATGCTCAGTGTGATGCCGTGAGGGTGTCACGGGCCTGGGTGGTGGCGGTGTCCCACTCCTATGCAGCGAGGGCGGCCTCACACTCGTGCTCTAGGGCACAGACAAGGTGGCCTCTCGGACCTGACAAATGTGGGCGGTCCGAGCTGCCTTGGCATCAGCCACGGCCTTCTTGGCTGTGTCAATAGTGAGGATGGCGTCATCCTTTGCCTTATTGGCAGCGGTGTCCGCCTTGGCGTCGGCTTGTTCCTTGGTCGCAGTAGCGGCCGCAAAAGGGAACAGGGGAGGAGTTCCAGGCATGGTTGGGAGGTGGGCGTTGAGAGTTAATCCTAAGTCCTGCGCTATGTATCTAGTTAAAACTACTTAGCTATTTACTGTTTCCTGTCAAGCTGTTTTCATTTCTCTAAGGATAAGTAGCATCCGCTTTATGCAGTTAGAATATGCTGTAGTGACTGAGGACCTTCTTGTATCCCAAGTTTGCTTTTCCTATAAATGAGAATAAGCGGTTAAGGCCATGCTGCCCTCTGGCAGTTCAAAACTGAGTTCCACTTTGTGTTACCTGGCCAACAGGCTTGGAACGGCGGAGTCTGTGCGCGACTGGGAGGGGCGTGCGGGAGGTGCAGCCACAATCTGAGGGGAGAAGCAGCTCCGTGGGGTGCGCTATGCAGTAGAAGAGAGCCGGGAATTCCCAGACTTGTGATACCATGAAAGCAATGAAGATTGTGGAAATAGTAGATTGATTCATCAAGGTACAGGGGTACATATGCAGTCTACCTACAGCCCTCAAAAGTCACTAATTCATAATCTCATCTTGGGTTTATAGAAACATAACCAAACAGGCTCTCCTCTCCTATTCCTATCCATATTCTCCTATACCTGTCCATAATCACAGAGGGGGCTGGCCGGCTATAGTAGCCACACAGCCATGGCCCAATCCAGCTATATACACGCATATGGAGTATAACAACAACCCTCCACTTGGGCTTGCGAGTCGATATGCTGGAATAAAATAGGTGATGTTCAGGTTTTGTTGATACTATAAACGAAGAGTTGTCGTAAAATATTTATTCGTATCTGGACAGCAGTCAAAGTTTGAAAACTCGATTGCACAAGTACATGGTTATCTAACTCAATGCCTTAATAATTGTCAGAGGTTGTCATGATTTTGAGCCCTTGTTGCGTGGATCTATCAATTATGTTGTCCTCCTTGTAGGATAAGATCTATAAAAGCTGATACAATCATGTCACTAATGTTGAAAATTCTAAGAGTCTATTATCACACAATCGTGTAGCTACCGTGTTAATTTATTCAGATCTCAATCAAGTATGGTCCTACCTACCCCACAGTCTTGATTTTGATTTTGTTTTTGTGAGTATGAATTCCACGGTAGTTAGTTTTAGACTTGAGGAAAAAAAACAATCTTTTTCTTGCTTAGATAGATTGATATCAGTTAAATACGATTGCCATCAATACTAATACCTTAAAAAGCTTGTTGGGATCCTTTTCACAATCTACAGGGCTAAGAGTTAACTACAAGAAGTCTTGCCTTATTCCTTTAAACCTCCCACCAGAAAAATCCCAACTCCTTGCTGGTGTCTTCGGTTGCAAATTAGATTCTTTGCCTTTCACTTACCTTGGGTTGCCTCTGGGTACAACTAAAACTCGGGTTGAGCACGTCCCATTATGAGTAAAGTTGAGAGGAAACTCATGGTGACATCCATGTTTCTAACTCATGTTGGAAGGCTCCAGCTAGTCAACTCGGTTCTGTCCTCCTTTCCCACTTACACTATGTGTACTTTGGATTTACCTGTTGCAGTCATTCAATATGTTGACAGAGCAAGACGTCACTGCCTCTGGAGAGGATCTGATTCTAATGCAAAGATGAAACCACTGGTGGCTTGGAGAAAATGTTCAAAGCCAAAAAGGATAGGTGGGCTGGGAATTATCAATCTCAGGAGCCAAAACTAGACCCTTCTTTTGAAACATCTGGACAAGTTCTACAATAAGAAGGACATCCTATGGGTGAAACTAATCTGGAATGCTCATTACCCACATGGTCAAGTACCCCATGCGTCAACTGATAGGGGCTCCTTTTGGTGGAAAGATCTCCTAAAACTATGCGATATGTTTAGAGGAATTGTTAAGTGCATTATTGGGGATGGTTCCACAGTGCTTTCATTTCATTAAGTGCATTATTCTCGAACCACGCAGGAGAACTGCGCGTCATTTCATTAAGGTAGAAAAAACAAGTACACGGGTCTAGGAGACCCAACCCGAGCACCTCAACACACACACACACACACACGCACACACACTAAGGAGACTGATGCCTCAACACACCATAGACTGTCCAGAAGACGACCAACAACGCCAGGATCTAAAATCCAGAGGGGAGCGACCTGGATAAAAGCTCTGTGAGCTGGGAGGCCCCGGCCATACACCAAAGACCACCCTCCATTCACACATCACATATAACCTCCTGAACATTTGGCCTTAAGTTCTGGAAGACACAGCCATTACGATGCTTCCAGACCTCCCAAGCTACCAAGATAATCAAAGAGTTCAAACCCTTCCTGATTTCCTTAGGAGCAGCTGCAATAGCTTTTCTCCACCATCCCGAGAAGCGACTCACACTAGGATCCGGTGCCAGAAACAGCAAGCCAAGCTTCTGGAGTCACAAGGTCCACACTTGGCGAGTGAAAACACATTCAACCAGTAAGTGATGAATGGTTCCCTCAGCCTGATCACATAAGGGGCAAGCTTCCGGATGGGGGAGACCTCGTTTAGCCAACCTATCTGATGTCCAGACCCTATTGTGAAAAACCAGCCAAATGAAAAATTTACAATGTGAGGGTGCCCAAGTTTTCCAAATCCTTCGCCAGGGTCCAAACTTGATGGTTCCCACAAAGTAGGCTCCATACGCAGATTTGCTGCTGTACGTCCCATCTTGAGAAAACTTCCAGGTGTAACGGTCCTGCACATCTGGCTGCAAGAGTAAGCCATCCACAAAATCCCAAATATGAACCTCAATTGTGTGAGCTCCTTTTATGTCACCAACCCAACTTCTGTTTTGGATTGCTTGAGCCACCGTCCTCCGCTTGGCTGTTCTTTTGGCCAATGTTTTGATCAAATTAGGGGATATTTCAGCCATGGTGTGACCATCCAGCCACCTGTCGGTCCAAAACAGGATATGTTCCCCATTTCCAACAATGGTATCGACCGCGACATCAAAAAGGGCCTGAGCCTTACGAGGTACTGAGATCGGAAGCCGTGCCCATGGCCTGTCCAATTGAGTCTTCTGTGCCCAAAGCCAACGAATTCTTAGAGCACAGCCCAACAGCTCTAAATTATGAATGCCCAACCCTCCATATTCAATTGGCCGTTGTACTTTCTCCCATGCTACCAAATAGTGACCCGCATTTGCCTGCTCCTGCCCCTTCCAAAGGAACCCTCTTCTTTTTTTATCAATCGCCTTAGAAAACCACTTTGGCAAATCCATAGCTGTAAAGATGTAAATTGGAGCTGCAGTCAGGACTGGTCTGATCTTTGGAATGATAAAATTCTGGAATCCGAATTTGCAAGGCTCTACTCCTTTGCCATAAACCAGAACATCTCTGTTGCCAAATTTCTGTCAAATAACACACTTGAGACACAATTTCATCTGCCCTTATCAGAGCAGGCCTTTCAAGAATTTCAAAGTCTCCAAGACCTTATTCAAGCTTTGCAGGTTGATCAAAATTCAAAGGATTCTTGGGAATACATTTGGGGAAGCAAGAACTACGGGTCTTCTCATGGCTTCTCCTGATGGATAGACTGAACACAAGAAACATCCTGAGAAGGAAAAAGCAAAAACTTCAGGGAAATAATTACAACTGTGTCATCTGCATCAGCAACATTGAGGAATCTGCATTCCATTTGTTCTTCAGCTGCCCATTTAGATAAACCTGTTGGCAACATCCTGGAATAAGTTGAAACCTAACAACGGAATTTTTCCAAACGATGCAGCAAGCTAAGATTCAACATCAGAACCCCTTTTTCATGGAGACTTTCATCATCGCTTCTTAGCAGATCTGGAAGCAAAGAAATAATTATATTTTCGATAGAGGTCGCCCATCCTTTGGATCTTGGAAAAGCTCATTCTATGAAGAAGCTACACTACAAGCTCATAGACTCAGCGATGATAAGCGTGCTGTCTTTCTTTCCTATATAGCTTCCCTAGATTAGCTCTTTAACCCACCTTGGGCTTCCTTCTTTGTGCAACTTCTTTTGTACAGTGTTGTCCTTTTATTTATTTATTTTTATTAATAAAGCAAACAGTGGGGGCCTCCCCTGGTGTATTTTCTCTCTCAAAAAAAAATCATTACTATTACCTTCAAAAGTGCTGCTGCAATCATCAACCTGACAACCTTGAAAATGGTTTGTGTTGTAGACAGTTTCCCAATCCGTTAACTGCATAACTCCCTTGGATATGAACAAGCAAATACATAATTCAATGGCTTCACATATTGAATATTGACAACTAATTGTGTAATTGCTATCTATTTCTTTCTTTACCTAGCTAATAATTCTGTTTTAGGACAATGGGAAGTGCTGGTACACCGCTCAGTTGATTATACAGAGATCAGGTACGAAGAATCTGCTTATTTATTTTATTATTACATTAATATGGCTCTGATGCAGTTCTTTAAGAAGCCTAATCAGTTTTGACATCTTTACCCAACATATTGCTGCAGTACCATTCCTGTAGTATTGGATGGATCTTTATATAGGGGTTACTATGTAGTGGATGTGTGCTAAGCATCAACACAGCAATTCCTCTCTTGAATGAAAGGGGTTGTATCAAATCTTCTTTTCATTGAGCTATCCAATACAAATACTACCTCCATCCCAAAATAAGTGATGTTTTAGGTTTGTCCTAATTCAAACCATTTCAAGTTTGACCAGTTTCTTAGGAAAGAACATCAATATTTATGGCACCAAATAGGTAGAATATGAAAATATATTTCATGATGAATTTAATAAAACTTATTTGGAATAAAAAACATTAGTAGTTTTTTGTATAAATTTGGTCAAACTTGAGATAGTTTGACTTAGGACAAACCTAAAACATCACTTATTTTGAGACAGAGGGAATAGAAAATAGCAAACAGATCCTTGTCTTGTCTAATTTGAGATACTGCCTCCGTTCCAAATTATGAGTCGCTTTGACTTTTTTGGTACATTTATTTCATTGGAACTAGATACATAGCAAAATGGATGTACCAAAAAAAAATTTAAAGTGACTTATAATTTGGAATAGAGGAGTATCAATTATCGTGAATTATTATAACTATGACATGAATAAGTAACAGCAATTGGAAATGTGCTGATTTTAACTGCAAACTGCTGATCTTAGAACATCATTTAGCCAACTGGATTGTAATTTACCACGAAACGTTTTGACATAGACACTTTAAAATCAATCCATGGAATGAAAGTGATGGTGCTTTTTATGTAGGACTTCAATATTCCAGCCAACCCTTCTGGAGCTTGCACCAGGAGGGGGTTAATTGGGGTTTCTCTTGTCTAGGTCAAGTTCATTCATAGGCAAGCTGTGTTTGTATTTAATTTATTTTCGTGAGCACGTGTTGATGTGCGTTGTAAGGGTTCTTGTGTACATTAGTAGTCTCTGTTGACACGCAGTCTTTGACTCACGTGGAGAAATAATCTAACTTTTGTAGAGAAACAACTGTCTGTACCCCCTAATTGTAAGCATTTTTCTTGTGTTCTGATTGCAAAGATGCAGTTTTCCTGTGTATTTGAGAAAAAAATTCTGAAAGAATAGCCTGTAGCAACGTATCATAATATTTGTTCACAATCTGAATGCAGGTTCAGGGAGTAGCACCTCAGATGAGGACTTTGAGCGTGGTCAAGAGGAAGTACAAAAATGCTTAAATGGATTCTCTGATGTGCCTGCAGAAGCCGTATACACTGATACAAAACTTTCGGCAAACATCAATGAAAAAACTTTCATGAACAGTCAAGGAGATGGTAAAATGGAATCGCCAAAATGTCTAAATGGAGCATCTGAACTGCCTCAGGAGGCTACCAATTCAAAAGGAGAACTTCCACCCAACCAAAATGGCAATTGCTGCATGAAAAGTGGAATGGACAATCATATTGCTAAGGGAGGTGATTCTCCTGAGGCCTTTTTGGATGATCAATCAGGTCCAATCTCTCTCAATAGACAGAAAACTTCATCTGAACCTGCTACAGAGGTGCCTCCTGATACTCTTGATGATGCTATAATGAAACTGGAGAAAGTAGCAAACAAAATCAGAAATCTTGAAAGTCTCATGCAATTTGTGGGATCTCCACCATCAAAGGTGGCAAAGTCCTCTTGGAAGTTTCTGGACGACACATTAGCAAAACACAAGTGAAGTCATGTTTATTCTGGTAAGTTCTTCCTTTGCATCTCGCATATGTTTGATTTGTGAACTAGTCCGTAAATTGTTGTCTTTTTTGAATCTAGAATTCTAGAATACCGTAAATTGTTGTCTTTTTTGAATCTAGAATACGTGACAGATCTGTTACTTATTACACCGTTCTTTTTTTTGCAGTGGCTAGGATGGTGTGGTAGAATAGACTGATCGACCCTTTTGTAGATTTTTCCTGTTGGTGAGCGAGCGATGCCTTGCAGTTTGTAAGTTATCCAACTTGATAAAGGTGCTTTTGGAAAGTACTGCTGCTGCCAAAAAAACAAAAAGTCAATCACACGAGTAGAACCAAAAGTTGCTTTTGCAACTACTTTCGCTAGTACAATTTTTGTAAAACCTGCTTTCACAACTACTTTTGGTAGTATAATTTCACGACACTTTTAATTCTGCTTTTGGCTTTCAACTTTCTGCCTTCTTTTTTGTTTTGCAAATAGGCCATAACCTGTTTTTCATTAAGTCGACAAGAAAGTTGCGATGTTATATGAGGTTGAGATTAACTATGATCTAACTCAACAGAAGGGATGATAACTGAGTAGAGGTTTATGATAACTAAGAGTAGCAACAAGGTTAGGATAAATAGGAGTGTAGAGAGGATAACTAAGGGTCCTTTACTTGGGTAAACTATGTCTTCTACTATTCAACTAGGGGCATTACTCAGAGAAGGTTGAGTATAGAAACCTCACATATATATAAATATATTCCCTTCCCTAGTAACCAAGCCCTACTAGTCCTACAAACGGGAGGTGGACTACAAAGGACTCAACAGGTCTGTTACACTTGCGATCTACCATAAATCCGAAATGCATGGTGCGTTCACGATTAACCCTACCCCAAGCACCACGCTTACACTATGATTAATACTCTACTCCTAGAATATAGGAATAAAACACTCAAAAAAGTTGCAAACGAGGTAAACAATATAAATAAAGTAAACTTAGATCAAAAGTTGATTACTAGAGAAATTTCGAAGACAAGCTCAAGAAGAACTTGGATCCAATGAAGTAGAATCCATAGAGGGAGCATTGACAGGTTGACACCTCCAAACTCTTCCCTCACTCTTTATCTTACTATTTCTATTCATAAGACTAGATCGTATGGAGGACTAATCTTCTCCTGATAGCTAGCTCTAGGAGGTAGATCCATTCATGGGACCCCTCTATTAATCCTAATGGAAGAATATGAATTAGGGTTTTAGGAAGGATCTAGGGAGGAGGGCATGGGTCTCCTTATATAGCCTGGTGGGATGAATATAAGCCCTTGGATCAAGTCGACTTTGAGGTACGGTGGAGATGCATCCTAGGAGGTGGAGGATGAAGCTTCCAGAAGCCAGAGGAGAATGGGCTCCATGGGGTATCGGCTGGCCCTCTACTGTGGCCTTTTTGGGCCCATCTTCGGCGGTTCGCCTTCTAGTGCCTTCTAGAGTCTTGCTGACGAGGACATCGCTCCTTTGGATGCACCCATTGATCCTTCAACCAATATGCATGTCCAATGATGTGAGCTCGAATGCGCCAATTTAATTTAGAGGTGAGCTTGTTTTTAAGCAATCCTTTTCATATTATTGAGAATAGATTACTACCTAATGATGTTACATTTCTTAACATTGGAGAGGCTCATGGGGAAGTCGAAGGAAGCAATGGAGGCAAAGATGACTAGCAAGGATGTCCAACCGAAGCTAGAGGCCTGGTCCAACTGAAATTCGATTCTGCCTTGGCCTCTAGGACCAGTCTACCATAAAACTGGTCACACTGACACATCTAGACGTTGTTTTTGACGATCTATATATGGTTGGAAAGCTAATTTGATAAGGAAGACAATGCAACTAGTCTCACATCATAAGGCCTTCGAATCAACATCAATTGTCGAAACAAATTAGTATCCATAATCTATCTCGGTGCTGCGTCACTATTTTTGGTCCATTGGGCCGTGTATCGTCTTTGAACCTGTTAGGTGGGCGCGTCCAGGGTAGGCGATGACCCTAAGACCTTTATAATCTTACGCTGCCACCGTTATTAGGTTTTGGGTTTTGTCTATTGACAGTCGCGATTCATCGGTTTGTGAGACCCCACTTTGAGACCATAATCATTCATCTAGAGTTGTCCCAATTATTGATCTACGTTCTTTTGAGTTCTTGCTTGTGTTTACTTCATTTTACAGGCAAGGATTAGCCTTCATGGTGAGGTCTACTAGTTGGAGACACGGTTGATAACCAGAGGAGTTGTGGTGCTAAGATTGTAGGGTTTGGGTCCTTCGATTCGAAGCCAGATCATGAAATGTTAATGAAAATTAATATAATTAATAAAAGTCTTTAGTATTAAAATAAAACTCAAATAGTGATAACCTTGATGGTTGTTTGGTGTAACCTCTTGGTCAAAAACAAAGTCAAGGTAGTTAACCTTTAAGTTGGTTTTTGTAACATCCCAGTGTTATGGTTGCATCCTTTCACATTTCATGACATGAGCATCATCATCTTCATAAGCATATCATTATCATCATTTACCTTGGGTCATGTCATTTTATGCATAAGTATGATTTAACTTGTTTAATTATGCCTTCTATGCTTATGATTGTTGGTACCATGCTCTTGTTTGTGTTCTATGCCTTGGTAAATAGTTCATCTATGCTTAACTCAACATTTGGAACAATGTTCATGTGGTCACATCTCCAAATTAAGTACCTAAGTCATACTTTCACTCATAGGCCCTAAAAACCTCTTTTGCTTACGCTTTTAAAAAGTGTTTCATAAAATGTTTGCATGTCAAAACTTTCTAAAGCAAAGTTGTAGCAAATTCTATGAGGAACAAAAGTTGTTTCATGGCCATCTCATGAAAATGATCACAACATACTCAAAAGGTGCTTGCAAGGCAGATTTAGGGACTGTTTTGACACTTAGCAAAATTTTGCTAAGTCCTGGCGCCACCAGTTTGCCTGATCGATTTTGGGAGCTTCATATCTCCTCATCCAGGCCAAATTGGTCTTTGCTCCAGTTGATAAACTTGTAGAACTCAATTAGTACTTCAACTATGTCAACTACATCATCTCCTGATTCGCTTTGGTTTGGAAGTTAATCGGCGCCAAAGTATCTCTCTCAGACAAGCGTTGCAAGCTCTGAATGGACGTCGTCCTCGCCGTCGTGGCCGACCAGCGCAGCACCTGGCTGCCATTTGGCGACCGTACGCCGGCGTTGGCTCCACTCGTCAGGTCATCGACGCCGTCATGGACGCCACGACACCCCGCACTCGCCCAGCGCCCGTCCACTCTCTCCCTCCTGCTCTTTCGCGTCTCCGACGGCGAAAACGCCATCGCCATTGCTGCCGAGAGCTTCGCGAGCTCCTCACGCCGTCGTCTTCGCGTCTCACCTCTCCTCCGAGCGTCTCCAAGTCCGCCTCGAGCTCCTCCATCTTCTCCACCTCTTGGCTGGCCGAGACCTCCTCGAGGTGAGCCGCATTTCGCGAGATTGTCGTCGTCGGGTTCACGGCCTTCGTGACCCTGATTCCGGCGAACCTCGCCGCTGCTCCATCCATGCCTCCTTTCTTCTCTTTGAGTCACGCTAGCGCTTGTCTAGGTCACAGTCGTGGTCTGTGTCACGCCATTCCGGCCTTGGTGACACTGTCTCGCAGGAACACGGCCACCGCACCGCCGCGCTCACCGCCGACGACCATCCCGCACGTGAGCAGACTCACCGGAGCCGTTAGGGTTAGGCCTTTCTACCTGGAAAGCTCCACGCTGTCTCACTGATGCTTAAGCCTCCCTTCCTCGACGCTCTTCCGGTCGGAGATGGCCGGCGTAAGCCGAGGTAGCTCCGCCATGCCGCCATGGCCGACGGCGACCCTTCCCATCGCTCCAACCCAAGGGCCACCTACCTCAATCGACGCAGAATGACTCCAGGAGCACGCTGGTGCTCTTGGATCCACTGGAGAAGCTCACCGTCGGTGAGCATCCGCCGGCGAGTGTGTTCTCTGTTTCCTATGTCGCTGACACGCGGGTCCCACTGTCAGTGGCACAACGGCTCCCTTCTCTCTTTTATTTAAATTTCAGATTTCTTGCAATCTTGCAAAAATCATATCTTCTTTTTTTGAGCTCCAAAAGTTGTGAAACAAATTTTGTGATGATCCATGGGATGGCTAGTTTTTAATAAAAATATAATATGCATCATGTTTTCTGTGAAAAATAATTGTTATGAATTAATCTTGTTAATTATGTGTAAATTCATATCTTTTGATATACTGCTCCAATTGCCGTGTAATTTTTATGCTATACTCTAGACAGTATTAGAATGCTCTGATAAATATTTCATGATTTTTGGAGTGCTGTTTTAATACTATGGCCTAATTTCATGTTTAAATCATAGTAAATGTTATATGCTTATGTTGGTATTCTCCTTTGGTGTCAAGCTTGTTCATAGTAGTAGTAACATGTAAATAATCTGAAATCTGTTGTTTGACACTATCTAAGCCATGCTTCTTAATTTATGAAATAAGCAACTTGTTACATGTTAATTAATTATCTTAAGTTTGGCATGTGTAATTGCTCTGAAAATTTTTATGATAATGTCCAGGTGCCATGCTTGCGCTTCTGTAATTTTTGTAGATTTTCTGAGCACTCTTGCTAGTATCTTGTAATTATGCCCTTTTATGGAATTAAATTAGTAAATGCCTTATTGTTAAGTGTTTAGTAGTCAATATGTGGTTTTATGGTAATTTTAGGTTATGCTTGTGCTTATAAGCCACTTGGTTGGTACTAAATATGTTTTTACTATGTCATCAAATAATTAATTAAAGGTTTTATAGCTATTCTGGACAGCAAGGGTGTAATCTGATGTTTGTCTAAAGATAATCTTGTTTTCTGAAGGACTTGTCTAAATCAAAGATGTTGTAAACTTTATAAGCTAGCTGCAGTTTAAATTCGGAATCATTTGGTCCAGTAGTTTAAATGTTATGGCTCTTCCAAGTTGAGTTCTAGAACTAGGTGCTCTCTGTCTTTCTGGAAGAGGTCTAAAGATGAAATGTAGACAATTTCATAAGCTTTCCAGAATGTCCTCATTCATGTTTGTTGGATCTGTATAGCTTTAGTTAGGAGTTGTTATCCAGTGAAGTTTCTAGTCATGTTACCAAGCATTCATCATCATCTAGTGTGCACACATTCCTCACTTATCGTGCATGCAATAGGTGCATCGGAAGCGGCAGCCACGTTCGAGCTCGAGAGGGTGATCAACGAAGGCCCAGAGATCACTCAAGAGGCGGAGGCCCAGCCAGCCGGACAAGAGGAGCCCGAAGAGGAGGTCGAGTGCCCTAGTCACGAGCCTGCTTCGTTCATGAAAGGCAAGCCTCGGAGCATCTTAAGTTTTCCACTTTAATTTCAAAGCATACTTGAATATGTTATATCTATTGATGCATTACGTATAGGAGTTGTGATGAAACCCTTGCTGCATTATACCCTTCCTTGTCCAGATATCTTATCAGTACCTAGTAGTAGAGTTAGGATCGAGTAGCAGCTTAGCCATGCTTTAATCGGTAGAAGTCGGGTGATATCTTGTCACCTGCGCGAAATAGGGCTGTTGTTGGATCATGATTGACTATATGTGCTATCGTGAGAAAGAACCTAGTTTAAATTGACTTAAGCCGGGCGGAGTTTTGCAAGGTGGTAGTAACTCCGTCTATGGCAGCTAAGGACCGACCGTTGTACATCCTCTTGTCATGTTGAACGCATGCCTGACACTTAGTTAGCCGGATAACTCGTTCCGACCGCGAAGCCTAGTAGTATGACTCAGGCCGGAAGACCGGCAAGTATAAAGTGCGCACTACCGGAGGAAGTGAGCAAGTTCCTTAAGCATAATAGTAGTCCATGGAAGTTGGGTTTGACGCTTGTGGTACTGCTGGGGAACTTGACAGCTCCGCTACTCAAGGCAAGCCTCAGATGCATCTAAACTTTCCTTGTGTTTTACAAACATTATATCACTTATGTTTGTACTTTGTTGCATTAAGTAAATATAGGAGTCGAGTGATAACCCAACTGTTGCACAACTATCCTTGATTATTCTATATCATCCTTGTTACCGTTTTATATTGAAAATGCATAGTATGCTTAGCTCTACTTAATAGGTTAGGTTTCAAATGGAAAAGTTTGAAGGGTTGTTGTGGAATAACTTTGATGGTCAATGATGTTTCAATTTGAGATCAGTTGGTGGACTTACTTTAGGAAAGAAGTCCCAAAGTAGTGTCTCTGACTGTGTTGATTAAGGACCGACTGTTGTAGGGCTATTTCTATGGTCAAGACTTATAACTATCCACATACCCCGATAAGCCTAAGATCTCGACTATTTCATTATGTGAACGGCTGACCGCGCACTGAGAGTGGAGAGATGGCCAGTAGCGTGTACCCATGTGGCATTGGGCTCGAATGTGGAGTACTATACTCCCAGGTGGCGCTAGACCGGTTCATGTTCTAAAGGATCCGAGTGAAGGTTGATATATGCATGTTAAAGTCCTACATATGTCATGTTGTTAGGGATCCCTAGCTAGGTATAATCAATCTAAATCATCGTTGCTTCTCTCATGAGGACTTGGTCACCTGAACTACATCGTAATTAATGATGTAACAATGGTATATGGAAAATGAGATGAATGTTACAAAATGATTGATCTAGTATAGGCTCACCTAGATGATAGTCAAAACTAATAATGAACTAAAAGATTGAAAGTATGGATTCACTAATAGTGAGCTTTTATGCAAAAGAACTTTTGACTCTTGCTAAAGCCTTACCTTGAATTCCTTGAGCCTACATTCCTAATCTATCACTTTCTCTGTTGGTTAAGTCTTTGAAAGGTCCTAATATGGCTAGAGGCGGGTGAATAGCCTATTAAAAAATCTACAAAGTCACTAGAGCAAGAGTTTAGTAAATAACAAAGCATAGCTTTTTTCTCTACCTCTAATTGAGGGGTTGCAAGCCACCTATCCAACAATTCTAGTTGTTATGATCTCTAAGTTCAATCAATGGCTATGTCACTGCTTACACTAGAGAGCTACTAAAGTTTCTATACAAGAAATTAAGCTACTCTAGTTTGCAGGAATGTAAATGAGTAAGAGTGAACTTTTATACCAACACGTAGAGGCAAATGAACCAATCAATACAATGAAGACCAATCAGCGAAAGAAATCCAATCAATCTCAAGATATGGACACAAAGATTTTTCTTCCGAGGTTCACGTGCTTGTCGACACGCTAGTCCTCATTGTGTCGACCAACACTTGGTGGTTCAGCGACTAAGAGGTGTTGCACAAACTTCATCCTCACTAGGACACCGCAAGAACCTACCCACAAGTGAGGTAGCTCAATGACACGGGAAATCCACTAGAGTTGCCTTTGACTCTTCGCCGGGAAGGCACAACACACCTCACAATCGTCGGGAGATGGCCACGAACAGTCACCAACTTGTACCAATACTCCTCCGCTGCTCCAAGTTGTCTAGGTGGCGGCAACCACCAAGAGTAACAAGAAATGCATAGCTCAAATGATCCGCAAGTGCCACTAGATGCAATCACTCATGTAAGTGCACTTAGAATCACTCCCAATCTCATAATGATGTTAAATCAATAATGGAGATGAGTGGAACATGTTTGCTTAGGCTCACAAGGATATCAAGTATGTCAAAGTGCCAAGAGAGACACCCTTGAGCCAGCCAACAACTAATTATAAGCATGCCCAAAGAATAGAGCCGTTAGGCTCCAGAAAAGCCCCTATCCGGGGCGTCGGATGCGTCGACGCTAAGCGTTGGACGTAGCCCTATCGTCCGACGGTCCCCTGATATCCACTCTAGATGTTGCCATGTGTCCTTAGTTAAACATGACACATTGTTCTCCACCGGTCACTTGAACGTTGAAGCGCTGAGTTAACATGCGTTGAACAGTCAGGTGCTACTCAGAGAGTTCTAGAATCTCTCTGACATATGTCGGACGTGTTCGACGGTGCGGCATCAGACGCATGCCAGCGTCCGACGCACACAACGTTGGAACTCCACTACTACAGTGCGAGTACCGGATGCTTCAACAGTGTCAGACACTCCGATGCATGCTCCTTGCGCGCACTCAGCCAGCATGCATCGGATGCTACTAGAGTCAGCGTCCAGTGAGTGCTTTTCTAGTGAAAAACACTCCTACGACTTCGCCAAAGTTTCCACCATCGTAATAGAAAATATGCACTTTGTTTTCTCAAAAAGCGTTGAATTCCTCTCTACCTTTCAAACTCCACCTCCTCAAAGTGTGCCAACACCACTATGTGTGTTCCATCGTGTGCATGTGTGTTAACATTTTCAAAATCATTTTCTTCAAAAGAGTTAAGTTAGCTCACTAGGTTCTATAAGCGTGCACATGATTAATAACACCTAGTGGCACTCGATAACCACTTAGCCAAAGAATTCCCCTATTTATAATATGATTATCTATCATAAATGTGATCACGCCCTTTATGATGTCTTGATCACCAAAACCCTAAGGAATACATTTGCCTTGATCTCCATAGGGTTTTATTTTTCTCTTTCTTCTTTTCCAAGTTGAGCACTTGATCACCTTGTGGGTTGAGCACTTGAGCACTTGATACTTAAGGTTTGTTAAACCCCTATTTGCCTTGTGGCTTGGAACCTGTTGCATGACAGTCGTTGTGGTCGACGACGATGAGTAGTTTGGTTAACCCTTGGGCAAGGTACTATGTTTGGGTGCTCAATATGTTTATAGTAGTGCTACTCCACTTTATATGGTTTATAATAACTCTTTACATATGGTTTGTAAGGTTTTGAGAGAAATGGTTTGTAAACTTAAAGTTATGTAATGCTTCCACACTTTTACTCTAATGTAAGATATGTTGAATAAACTATTGTAATACTGCAATGTCTCTATTGATTGTCCTTAATGCCAATATTATACCTTCAATTAATGCGCAACATAATGGCAAAAGAGTTATTAGTGCATAGTTGTAGGGTTTATTCGGACAAGTTCCATGAGTTGTGTTGCTCTCACCTCTTTTGTAGGATTATTGATACTTCACCACATAAAAGTATCTCAAATGATGAAATAGAGCACACCATTGTGAAGAGCTCATTAAGACGATCAAAACAGACATCATTTGCTATATTTGGAGTCTCGATGAGAGTGTCCCTAATGGATACGCACAAGAATCCTCTAGATTACTCCGGAACCATCACCAAGCAAGAGTTTTAAGGACTAACATGATAATTTCCACAACTTTGGTGAATTGCAAATTTTCAAGGATAAAAACAAAATAAGCCAGGGAAGAGTAGAAGCCAAGGAACCAAACCAAATGAAGTCATAATTTTGCAAGAATTGATGGGAAGATTTTAGAGGACACGAATGGACATGAGAACAAAACGGGAGCTCAATGGCTATCAGGTGGGGCAAGCCGGCCCCACATGATAGTCTAGCCAGCTTGGCATGATGACCTCTAACTGATCTCTACGATGCATCTCGACCATTGTTTCAAGTCAGTTTGATCTGAAGGCTGCAGTTCATCCCACCGGGGTATATAAGCAGAGGCAGACCCCCCTAAGGCATCAATCATCTCATCCTCAGTTGATCTCTCGTTCAGAAGGCTAGAGAGAAAAGCTAGGGTTTCTAATTATAAGATTAGAGCTCTACTTTAAGTTTAGGGTTAGATCTAGCTAGATACAAGTAGAGTTGAGTGCGGCTTAAGATTCTAGATCTACGTCAGGAGATTTGGTAATTCTATCACTATATCTTATAATTATGACTTTGTGCTATTTCAGTATTATTTTATGTACCTATTTACTTCGTTCTTAGTTTATTCTAGTCCTATCTTTGATATAGTCTTGATTGATAAGAAGTTTATGCAAAAGTTCGTAGAGCACTTAGTTAAACTTCGGATTGAATTAGGTGATAGAAGTAATGTAGACATGGTATCTATATTATATTTACCTACGAATGCACCCTATTTTCCTGGCCATGTGGTAAATTGCGATGGTGACTTTTATAGTTTTGTTGAGTCCTATGTAGTCCACTCCTCGAATCTAGGACAAGTAGAACTCGGTTACTTGGGGGGAAGAATTGCTCTATTCTTGAATTTTCTAAAGTAATGTTCGTTATGTTTGGATGGAAGATTGATTATGCTATAGATGATAAGGAGTAGATTTGAAAACCCTAAGACATGCTAGATAGGACATAACCCTAGGAATTAAATCTCTAACTATGTCGCTTTATTCTGTATCCTACTTGATCCTACAAGTTCTCTCTAATTATGGATTCCTTATCATTATCTCATTATCATTTGCCTTATCCCTATTTAAGATAGAAGTGGTTAATTGATTCATATCTAGAGTATGTATTTGTAATTCTTATAGCCATATCAATTTTCTCTTTAACCCTGTTCAGAAGCTCCTAGTGGTAGAATTATAAATAACGATACCTAAAACTTTCCTAGGTGAAATGCTACAACGATACCTGTAACTTTTATTTCATATTTTATAAGTGCCATGACCATAAGTACAACCACATTTCTTATGTCATGTTAGGGATGACAACCCAGCATGTGCAGCGTAAGAGATGCCAACAGAATGATCCTAATGTGAATGTGGTCACCTGCAATGGTGAGAAGAAGCAGTTTGCAGTTATTTGACCATCCTGTGTAGTCATGGTTGGCTCTATCGATAAGCCAATGATCACAGTGATTCGGCTACCTTGGGACACCCAACGGTCTTCTTAAATCATTTGGTGCACATGCATAGTCGTTAGAGGTCTTTGAGACAATGACAGGTGCATGTGAGCTTTATTATCTGGGAGGTTATGCTATGTTATCCCAATGATATTTGAGACAATACTATTGCTAATGCTTTGTCTCGACGTTATGCTATGTTGTCCCAACTTGACTATCACATCTTTGGGCTTGAAATAATTAAGGAACAATACGTGAATGATGTCGAATTTAAAAATGTGATTGAACATTGTAAAGGACATACATGGAACAAATATGTGCTGCATGAGGGTTTTTTGTTTAGAGCTAACCGCCTGTGCATTCTAGTTGGTTTCGTTCATCTTTTTTTTGCAGGAAGCAATTGATGGGATATTTTGATACCAAGAAGATAGAGGAGGTGTTGTCCACATATTTCTTTTGGCCTAAGATGAGACGAGATGTGGAGCGGTTTGTGGCTTGATGCACCACATGTCAAAAAAGCTAAGTGGCCGTTAAACCCACATGGTTTGTACATTCCTCTTCGCCTCCTTTTATTTTTTGGGCTAATATTTCTATGGACTTTGTTTTGGGTGTCAAGGACTAAGAGGGGGAGGGATAGTTTTTTGTGGTAGTTGATCATTTTTCTAAGATGGCACATTTTATTCCTTATCGTAAAAGCGATGACGTTGTTCATATCACTGACCTGTTCTTTCAAGAAATTGTTCACTTGCATGTACCTTCTACTATTGTTTCAGATCGTGATGCAAAATTCTTAAGTCACTTATGGCGCACTTTGTGGAATAAACTAGGGACAAAGTTGTTATTTTCTGCAACTTGTCATTCCAATATTAATGGGCTAACTGAGGTAGTAAATCGAATGTTGTCTACAATGTTGAGAGCCATTTTGAAGCACAATTTAAAAATGTGGAAAGAGTTTTACCGCACCTGGAATTTGCATATAAAAGGGCGGACACTCTACCACCATGTCCTACTCAGGTAGTGTATGGTTTTAATCCCCTTGCTCATATTGATCTGTTGCCTACTTCTAAGAGAACACATATTGATGCTAGCGAGCATGCTGAGTTTATTCATAAATTACATGAAACAACGAAACAAATATTGAAAAGATGAATAAGTATAGAATTGTTGGTAGTGAAGGTAGAAAAGAAGTTAAACTTAAAATTAGTGATTTGGTTTGGTTACATTTGTGAAAAGATAGATTTCTAGAGTTGAGTAAGTCTAAATTAATGTGAAGAGGTACTGGTCCTTATAAGATAATTGAAAAAATAAATGATACTACATATAAACTTGAGTTGCCACCAAAGTTTGGGATTAGTGCATTCACATCCAAGGGATGATGTGAGTAACGCTTAAGTGGAAGCTATTTCTGTTCTCTTTGATGGGAAAGGCTAGGAGATGGTATACTCGCTACATAGGTAGTGTAGGAGGAGAATGGGAGAAGCTGCAAGCGAAGTTCTGTTTAACTTACTGTTGATATTTAGTAACACCATCAGGAAATGATCCGCAAGCGCACGGATATCGGTGAGCACTTCACCCGGGAGGTTATCAAGAGTATCGTATTTATATTTTTACCACTAGGAGAAAGTGTGCATCTGACTAACCAAATCAATTGCTACTACCCTTTAGGCTACAAAGAATGTGACTCGATATGAGTGATGTATAGAGAAGACTACAACCGTAATCTCGTTCTAACCTTGGTAAGGATGATCTACTGTTCTGTTGGGGAAGCTTATGGAATCTAGACACTATAGAGGATGTTTGACCCGCACATATAAACCCTATCGATCCTACTAATGGAATATGGGCTGCAAAGGTAACTCGGAAATGTCACGTTCCTCGCTAATACCACGGTCCAGCTAGTCAGGGGATATCTATGAGTATCCTAGCCCAAACACCACGTTTACGCTAGAGATGATTACTCTAAACTCTACGCGAAGAGATCAAAGTAAACTCATAAACCAAAGAACAATAAAACAAAGAACTTACTAGAATTTAGAAGTCGAAATACTGAAGAATCCTAGGAGCAAGCCTCGGGTTAGGAGACTTGATCCCGCAGGTACAACCTAGGAGTAGACACCGACAGGCCAGGCTTCCTCCGATCTGCACCTCCACCCTATCTCTCTCAATCTAGTAGAACTAGTCTGCTCTCACATTGGATGCTAAGCCCTAAGTCTATGTAGAGGAAAGGTTATCCTTCGAGGCCACCTCTCAACTCTATAATGAACTTGCTCTCCTCCAGGGGCCAGGGGGTCTACTTATATAGTCCTCTCAGGTGAACGTGGGCCGTCGGATCAAACCGACATTGATTGAACGGTTATCCTTGATCCTTTAGGTCGGTGGAGCATAATCCGTGAGATTGAACGTGATTGGCCACAACACCTGGGCGGGCGCCCAAGGGGGGAGGGCGGGCGCCCTGCCCCCGGGCCCGTTCGGCCTCCTGTTCGTTCCCGTGGCTTGTGGACTCTTCCAGATGATAGAAAATTGCGAGGCACATTAATATCTCTATGTAAACCCGACATGTGGGCCTTTCCTCCATATTTCATGATAACCCCCTGCAGAAATAGACAAACACCAAAACTCGTAGAATTCTGTCAGATAAAACCCTAAGTCTGGGTGTTGGTTGCATTTGGATCCTTTTCTTTATTTATTTGATGATTAAATTTGGTACTTAAGGACCGTCAACAACTCCCCCAAGCTTACCTCTTGCTCGTCCCTGAGCAAGGATGGACTCAAGAGTTTCTGCAGTGGTTTCATGCCTTAAAAGTACACATGCATTCAAGCAAGATCTCATCTTTGAGTTAGAGTAAACTGTTAAGATTTAAAACTTACTCATTTTACCTTTCACCATGGGGCTTGCAACCGTCAGTTCTGTCTCGAGCAGTTAAAAAATAGAATGGTCAAGTCAAGCACCATGTCTCTTGTTCTTTGATCAGCTAAAGCTCTGGAGTTTTTGCAGATTTTCAAATAAAACTCAGAGATTCCTTGTATGACTCTCTCAAATCTCTCTTTTGTGGTATTTCTAGATCCTTTCCAAGAAAGTAATGGTATATGCCTTCTCTCAAAGTATGTGGTATTTTTGGTATGAGGCATAGTGACATTGCCTTCTCTCTCACCCTACTCTAATAAGGTTTTGATATCAGGAGCTCATAGGTGGGAGAGAGCTAATACGTACTTACAAGACATTTATTGCATAGTCAAACAATGGATCTAGAGAAACAAGTCAATAAGTCAAATCAAGATGTGCATGTGTGGCGAGTGAATGGTGTATGGTGATGATGGTGATAACAATGGTGAAAGTCTAATTCTACTTTTGCTCTTTTGAGGGGATACATACCTTTCTTGCACTTTGAAGCTTTTTGAGGAGAATGAGATGCTCTTTATATTTTTTTTAGGTGGGTATCCTGTACCTCTAATTCTACTGTCAGACACTTGTCCAGTTTTACCTCTCGTCTCACTTTTTCTTTTCTTCGAGGTACCGGGCACTTGCTGAAAGGTCCTTGTTTGTTTTTGGTAATTGAGTGACAACTTAGGTGGACTAATAGTGTTTATGTGAGATGCACAGTTGATTAGTCCACAGGTGATTATGTGATGATGGAGGAGCTCATTGCATAAGAGACATGACATGGAGTCATGTGACCAAGGTGGAGAAGATCAAGATGAGGCTTGGCTCGATGGACCGGTTGCAAGAGTGAAGGGCAAGTCGGAGGCTTTGAAGCGAGGGACCACGTGTGACAGTGAAGCTTGAGCAAGACTTAGCACCGATGGACCGAGGCAATGGTGAAGGGCAAGTGAGGTCAAGATCGATGAACCAATACGGTCACGTGATGATATGAAGTGGATCATATCATTTGGTGATTGGTTGGTGCATGTGTTGCATCAACATTGAAAGAGATAGAATGGAAAGCGTAAGGCAAAGGTATAACCTAGGGCTTTTCCATTTCACCGGTCATAGGTGTGTAGAGAAGTTTATGACCGGATTTAGGATAGATGGCCGTACTATCAAGAGGGGCAAACTTGTTTGCATATCGGTCATCTAGTGCCACTTGAGCGATCTAACTTTGCATGCGTGTTAGGATCGAGTGGCGTGGTAAGTTGAGAGGCTAACTCCTTTGGAAAATTGTTTGTGAAAATGCTAACACACTTGCACTTGGTGGTGTACAGTTGTTGGTGTTGGCACACTTTACAAAGGAGGTAGAGTTCCTAGGGTTGAGAGGCGTGTGGGATTCGGCGCTTTTGAGAAAATTAAGTACATATTTTCTATTACGCCGGTGGGAAGTTTGGAGAAGTCGCTCACCGGACGCTCTGCGCGGAGGCACCGGACGCTGGCCTATAGCGTCCGGTGTGCTGTCGGGTGTAGCAGAGTGCACCAGACGCACCGGAGAGAGTCCGGTGCCTAGCGTCCGGTGTGCTGGTGGTTTGGCGACCTTCTCTGCGCATGAGTCCGGTGAGCACCGGACGCTGAGGGTGCGTCCGGTGGCTCGCGTCCGGTGACCCTGCGAGTTTGCGGAGCTCTCTGCGTACGGCTCCGGTGGTGCTGTGCAGGCGCACGTGCGCAGTAGCCGTTGGCGGCAACGGTTGAGTTCAAACGGCTAGTGATACGTGGCTGACGCCTGAGCACCGGACGCTGGGGGTTGAGCGTCCGGTGGCTCCGTGTGAGCGTCCGGTGCCCACGTGTTTTGCCCAGTGAAGGAGCAATGGCTAGTATAGCCTTTGGGGCTATAAATAAAAGTGGTGACCGGCCTTGGCTGGTGTTGAGCACCCTTGGGACTTAGTGTCCATGCTTGGGGAGTGCTAGGAAAGCCTCTAACTCACTTGTGTTTGCAAGAGTGTGAATCAATAGCGAGTGAGTGATTCTTGTGCGTTGCATTGAGAGATTGCATCGAGTGGCAGTAGGTGTTCGTGTTGCAAGCCGGTGGTGCTTGTTACTCTTGGAGGTTGCCACCTGCTTGGTGGCTTGTGACTCCGTCGAAGCACGCAAGGAGATTTGTAACACCCAAAAATTTGCTTTTGAATTAATAGGATTTAATGAGAATTATTTAAGAAATTTTTGTGGGCATTTAATCTAGTAAATAAAATATTTTTGGTCAAAATTAAAATTTATCCAAAGTTTAGGAACATGTTTATGCATTCACGCTGAAGGATATGTTATTTTGTATTGTTTGCCTCTGGCTTGAATTTATTTGCATTCAAGATTTTTATTTGGAAAAGGTTTTTTTTGGAAAAGAAAACAGAAAAGAAAAAAAAAGAAAAGAAAACCCCCGCCGAACCCTCCTTTCCCCGGCCCCGCACGCGCTCAGCCCAGGCCGCAGCGCGCCCTCTCCTCCCTGCTTGGTGCCACTAACAGCCGGGCCCCGCCCCTCTCTCTCTGACGCTCGGGCCCCGCATGTCAGCAGGCACCGTTTCTTCCTCCCTTGCCGTAGTCGAGTCAGTCTCTGGCAGCCGAAGGAAATTCCCCCCGATCCCGCTTTGGGCGGGACATGCCTTCCCCCTACCCCTATAAAGCTTCTTCCTCACCCCGCGCCTCCCTCTTTGCATCTAATTAGTGAGACCGAGCCCTAGCCATCCCAAACCTTGAGCTTCTGGATCTCACCGTGGCCGCGCCCTATCTCCACCGCGACCCGATCTCTCAGCTTGTTCGCGGCCCGAGAGAGACCCCTGGGTGAGCTCGCCTCTCTCTCCTCTTTATCCCCATGCGCTTGGCTTGAGTTTTGGTGCACGGGAGCGAGAGAACCGAGGACGCCGACGAGCCTCACGGCGGCACCCATGGCGCACCACCGCGCCGGAGTGGTGAGCCGGCCGGTAGGCCGCGTGCGCCCCCCTGCTGGATCAGGACCGTTCGATCGAAGACTAACGGATAGGATTAGAAGATACCTTTTCGCAGTGAATCTTCATAAAGAGTCCTTGAAGTATTTTACTAATTACTCCACGGTCCCTGGCGCCCTGAGCAGAAACCTGTATTCCAATTCCGAAAACGTAAACCTGGCCGGTTTGAGCAAAATGCGCTTTCCAATAATTACAGAATTGCCACTGAAATTAAATTGCTTATAAAATATTCGTTTTAAGTCCGTTTTTGTCCATTCAAATTTCGTTAGATTCATATTTACAAGCTCTACATGTTAGAAGTATTAGTTTACTGTTTTGAAACTTTTTAATTCTGCAGTAGCCTTTAATTAATTATTTCTCTATAGGAAATCTTAGAAAATTCATATCTTCTACGTTTTAATTCCGATTTTTGTGAACTCTACGTTTGTGTGATCGTAGCGCTGCGTGGGATGTTTTGATAAATTTTTATATTTGTTTTACCACTGTTTGGTGTATTGTTCTAATTATAGCTTGTTTGGTTCGTGTATGATTGTTTACATTGGATTGCGTGTTGTTGATTGATGATCAGGTATAGACGGTGAGCGATACGTTGGTGATCAAGGTCAATCTTTTGAAGACCAGAAGCAGGCTCAGGAGAGCTTTGATCAAGGCAAGTATAACTTGGGATCATCCTTGTTACCTATTCACTTATAACTACACATATATATCATATGCATGCTATCACCTTGTCGACCTTAGCGAAATCATAGATGATTGTTACCTGGATTCCTTGCTATCTACTTGATATGCATTTGGTGTAGATGTGCTAGTGCTTGATATAATCCATGATCTTGTAAGATGATTAATAGCTATGCAATGAACGTTAAATGATGGCAAATAACTATATGAGATCTTGTCTGTAAGTGATCACCGGGACAACAGTGCAACCATGAGGGCTATAATGGCTCTGGCTTTAGCTCAGTATGAAGACCTTTTCTAGCTTGTTAGAGGTTACCCGAAAGGGCGGAGGGGCTGAACCGTTTTGGGTATAGTGCGAGTCCCTGTCCCTATGTGTATAGGCTGCGCGTCATTATGCCATTCGGAAGGGAGGTATCTATATCTGTGTGCAAAGGAAACCTTACGGCCCTAACATGTTAGACGAACTTTTAAAAGGCTTTATAGTGATCCCTGCCAACCTCCCTAGGAAGGAGGTTAAGAGATTAGCTACCTCGGGCGAAAGGGTAATTCATGACTCATGGGTAAATATGTACAACCTCTGCAGAGTGTTAAAACTGGTATACTAGCCGTGCTCACGGTTATGAGCGGCCTTGGGGGTTCTTGCTGCGACGACGATGAGCTTGTTAAGTTGTTATGTTCATTCGATTATCGTTTATGCTATGAATTAATTATGCTTACACTTGATCATGTGATTAATGGATTATTTCTATTACCTTGACATTTGCTATTAATTAATGAGCATGCTATCCACCATTAAAAGCTAAATGCAGTCAAACCAGTGTCAGCTATTTGAGCCTCATGAACCCCTGGTCATACTTGTTGAGTACGATATGTGCTCACTCTTGCAATTTCCCAACACCCTAGGTTATGCTAATGATGATGATTGGAATGAGGATTATCGCCATGAGTACTAGGTTTGAAGTCAACCAGTCAACAGTGTCCCTGTGTGGAGCTTCCATCGAGAGCGTTGTTTACTTTATGATATCATATTTGTATGAGACTATGTGATTTATTACTGTTCCGCTATGTAATAAACACTGCAATGGTACATTTGACATTTGTCTACTTATGTGTGCGACTGTTTCTGGGGCACATATGAGTCTTTTATGCATCCTATTTTGTTCTCAAAATATGGGTGTGACAAATTGGTATCAAAGCTTTGTTGACTGTCGGACGCAAGCCTAGTTAGAAATTGGCCGTCTTAAGGGTTTGAAATTGTTATAAAATTCTTGTTCTATAAACCTTGATATTTTCTCTTATACTATATCCTTTCCATTGCTATTCATCTTCACCTTGTTGCTTATTTTAAAGACTTGTTCTCATCCCTACTCCTTGCTTCAAATGCTTTTAGAACCTCTTCTTACCACTTTCTGGCGTCTTTGAAATAGTAGTTATAGGATCTTTTCCCATAATAGGAAGAGAACGATAGTACCGCAAGTTGAGTTAATGCTTGAAGTGTGAACCTTTGATGCTTGGTTTGGTTTGTTATTATGCTTATGCTTGATATGGATCTTTGTAATGAGTGTAATGATCTTGTGGATTTTCTCTATAATTTCATTTAGTCTATAGGCCTAAGGCATAAGGATTAATGAACTAAATAATTGGGTTTGGTTAAAATTCTGTTTCTGTCCTTTGCTGTTTTCGGGAGCAGTCTACAATGAATCTGGTACCTCTCAAAATCTGTTCGTGCAATGCTCGTCAAATTTTTCTGAGAACAAGTGGACTTTCATGTCTTTCCAATGCCGCAAGAATGATATTATTATCTGTTATGAGCTGTGAGTTATGGCTGTTCAAAGTTGAGGTTTCTGTGCAGTCTGGAATTCTAGAACAGTTTTGGTTATGACCAGTTTTGACTAATTCAACGACAGAATCTGTTAATATGATCTGAATAAAAGTTGTAGATAACTTCTTTATCTTTCCAACGGTGTACAGCATGTATCCTTTTGAATTCTAGAACTCGAGATATTACAGATTTTCTGATCTACTGATGTTGGATGTTACCCAGAAAATTTCAGATTCTGTTACCTCTTGTAATTGTCATGTTGGACATTACTAAGACATGTTTCTATACCTTGGAATGCAGATGGCAGCAAGGGGAAGAGGCAGAGGCAGAGGCTGTGGCATGGGTGCCAGTGATCTAATTACCGTGGAAGAGCTCATGCAGACTCAGAATGAGATGATGCACGTTTTCATGCAGCACCTACAACAGCAACCTCCACCACCGCCGCCACCTGTTCACGTGAGAGATAAGCGTGGCGAATTTATGAAGGGAAGACCTCTGGTGTTTACACACTCAGCTGATCCTATGGAGGCAGATGATTGGCTTCGTGCTGTAGAGAGACAACTGAACATAGCCCAGTGCAATGATATGGAAAAAGTGTTGTATGCTTCTGGACAACTTCAAGGTGCAGCTCAGACATGGTGGGAGTCGTATCAAGCTGCTCGTCCCAACAATGCTCCTCCTGTCACTTGGATGGAATTTTACAGAGATTTCCGAGCACGACACATCAATGAGGGAATGATGGAGCTCAAGCAGGAAGAATTCAGATCTCTCAGGATGGGTTCTATGTCTGTGGCTGAGTATTATGACATGTTTGAGCAGTTGGCTCGCTATGCCCCAAATGAAGTCAGAGAAGATGCGGATAAGCAACGTATCTTCATGAAAGGTCTTTACTATGAACTTAGGTTGCAGTTGGCTGGAAATACTTATCCTACCTTCCAAGCTCTGGTGAATCGTGCTATTGTATTGGATAACATGTGCAAAGGTCAGGACAAGAAGAGGAGGATGCTAGCACAAAGTTCTGGAGGCAACAACCGCCAACGTTTCAATTCTCAGCAGGGCGATCAACAGAGGTACCAGGGACCGGTTGGTCAATGGGATCGCAACCAACAACCTCAGCGTAATCCTAATCAACAGCAGAGTGGTCAGCAGATTCCCCGCTCAGGAAATTCAAATGCCACCTCTATGAAGAGAAGTGCTCCCAATACCCCTACTAGGTGTTTTCGCTGTGGAAAAGAAGGTCATATGTCATATGATTGTCCGGAGAGGTTCAACCAGCAGAACAACAATCAAAAGTCTAATTCTCATGGAGCAAATGTGAACCATGTGGCTGCAGAGACAGTACAGGAAGGACCAGAAATCATGATGGGTACGTTCAGTATCAACTCTATTCCCGCTACAGTTTTATTTGATTCTGGAGCTTCGCATACATTCATATCACACGCATTTGTTAGAGTTCATAGCATTCCACTAGTTGTCATGAAAACTCATATGCTAGTAAACTCACCGGGAGGGACTATACTAGTTTCATATTGTTGCCCCTCAGCAAGTCTCTCTTTAAGGGGGGTAGATTTCCCAGTTAGTCCCATGGTTATGAGAACTTCAGGCATAGATGTGATATTGGGTTTGGATTGGATGAAGAAATATGCTACGGAAATTAAGTGCAAAGAGAAAGTAGTAGTTGTGACAACACCCAAGGGAGAGAGAATTAGTGTGGATGTAGCAGTGCAGGATCCACCCACAGCTATAGTGAATCAGCTGGATGATGGTGTTGATCTTCAGGACTGTGTAGGGAATAAATTTTCAGATAAGTTACCAGGTATGTTACTTGACTAGAGACATGAGTTTGCTAGTGCAATGGAATCGGTTTTTAGAGGCAGAAGCAACTTGGGGAAGAGAGGATGATTGGAGAGAATCATATCCACAACTGTTTGTTTATGCACTGCTCAATCTCGAGGACGAGATTCTTTTAAGGGGGTAGAATTTGTAACACCCAAAAATTTGCTTTTGAATTAATAGGATTTAATGAGAATTATTTAAGCAATTTTTGTGGGCATTTAATCTAGTAAATAAAATATTTTTGGTCAAAATTAAAATTTATCCTAAGTTTAGGAACTTGTTTATGCATTCATGATGAAGGATATGTTATTTTGTATTGTTTGCCTCTGGCTTGAATTTATTTGCATTCAAGATTTTTATTTGGAAAAGGTTTTTTTGGAAAAGAAAACAGAAAAGAAAAAAAGAAAAGAAAACCCCAGCCAAACCCCCCCTCACCCCTTGCGCGGCCCAGTTCCTTTCCCCGACCCCGCACGCGCTCAGCCCAGGCCGCAGCGCGCCCTCCCCTCCCTGCTTGCTGCCACTATCAGTGGGCCCGCCTCTCTCTCTCTCTGACGCTCGGGCCCCGCATGTCAGCAGGCGCCGTTTCTTCCTCCCTTGCCGTAGTCGAGTCGGTTTCTGGCAGCCGAAGGAAATTCCCCCCGATCCCGCTTTGGGCGGGATATGCCTTCCCCGTACCCCTATAAAGCTTCTTCCTCACCCCGCGGCTCCGTCTTTGCATCTAATTAGCGAGACCGAGCCCTAGCCATCCCAAACCTTGAGCTTCTGGATCTCACCGTGGCCGCGCCCTATCTCCACCGCGACCCGATCTCTCAGCTTGTTCGCGGCCCGAGAGAGACCCCTGGGTGAGCTCGCCTCTCTCTCTCCTCTTTATCCCCATGCGCTTGGCTTGAGTTTTGGTGCACGGGAGCGAGAGAACCGAGGACGCCGGCGAGCCTCGCGGCGGCGCCCATGGCGCACCACCACGCCGGAGTGGTGAGCCGGCCGGTAGGCCGCCTGCGCCCCCCTGCTCGATGAGGACCGTTCGATCGAAGACTAACGGATAGGATTAGAAGATACCTTTTCGCAGTGAATCTTCATAAAGAGTCCCTGAAGTATTTTAGTAATTACTCCGCGGTCCGCAGAAACCCGTATTCCAATTCCGAAAACGTAAACCTGGCCGGTTTGAGCAAAATGCGCTTTCCAATAATTACAGAATTGCCACTGAACTTAAATTGCTTAGAAAATATTCATTTTAACTCCGTTTTCGTCCATTCAAATTTTGTTAGATTCATATTTACAAGCTCTACATGTTAGAATTATTAGTTTACTGTTTTGAAACTTTTTAATTCTGCAGTAGCCTTTAATTAGTTATTTCTATATAGGAAATCTTAGAAAATTCATATCTTCTACGTTTTAATTCCAATTTTTGTGAACTTTATGTTTGTGTGATCGTAGCGCTGCGTGGGACGTTTTGATAAATTTTTATATTTGTTTTACCACTGTTTGGTGTATTGTTCTAATTATAGCTTGTTTGCTTCATGTATGATTGTTTACATTGGATTGCGTGTTGTTGATTGATGATCGGGTATAGACGGTGAGCGATACGTTGGTGATCAAGGTCAATCTTTTGAAGACCAGAAGCAGGCTCAGGAGAGCTTTGATCAAGGCAAGTATAACTTGGGATCATCCTTGTTACCTATTCACTTATAACTACACATATATATCATATGCATGCTATCGCCTTGTCGACCTTAGCAAAATCATAGATGATTGTTACCTGGATTCCTTGCTACCTACTTGATATGCATTTGGTGTAGATATGCTAGTGCTTGATATAATCCATGATCTTGTAAGATGATTAATAGCTATGCAATGAACATTAAATGATGGCAAATAACTATATGAGATCTTATGTGTAAGTGATCACCGGGACAACAGTGCAACCATGAGGGCTATAATGGCTCTGGCTTTAGCTCAGTATGAATACCTTTTCTAGCTTGTTAGAATTTACCCGAAAGGGCGGAGGGGCTGAACCGTTTTCGGTATAGTGCGAGCCCCTGTCCCTATGTGTATAGGCTGCACGTCATTATGCCATTCGGAAAGGAGGTATCTATATCTATGCGCAAAGGAAACCTTGCGGCCCTAACATGTTAGACGAACTTTTGAAAGGCTTCATAGTGATTCCTGCCGACCTCCCTAGGAAGGGGGTTAAGGGATTAGCTACCTCGGGCGAAAGGGTAAATCATGACTCATGGGTAAAGATGTACAACCTCTGCAGAGTGTTAAAACTGGTATACTAGCCGTGCTCACGGTTATGAGCGGCCTTGGGGGTTCTTGCTGCGACAACGATGAGCTTGTTAAGTTGTTATGTTCATTCGATTATCGTTTATGCTATGAATTAATTATGCTTACACTTGATCATGTGATTAATGGATTATTTCTACTACCTTGACATTTGCTATTAATTAATGAGCATGCTATCCACCATTAAAAGCTAAATGCAGTCAAACCAGTGTCAGCTATTTGAGCCTCATGAACCCCTGGTTATACTTGTTGAGTATGATATGTGCTCACTCTTGCAATTTCCCAACACCCCAGGTTATGCTAATGATGATGATTGGAATGAGGATTATCGCTATGAGTACTAGGTTTGAAGTCAACCAGTCAACAGTGTCCCTGTGTGGAGCTTCCGTCGAGAGCGTTGTTTACTTTATGCTATGATCTTTGTATGAGACTATGTGATTTATTATTGTTCCGCTATGTAATAAACACTGCAATGGTACATTTGAGATTTGTCTACTTATGTGTGCGACTGTTTCTGGGGCACATATGAGTCTTTTATGCATCCTATTTTGTTCTTAAAATATGGGTGTGACAAGATTGTGTGGTGCTCCGGAGAAGAGATTGTGAGGGGTACGGTGCTCACCCCGCGGGGATCGTGAAGAGCAACTCTACTAGATTGCTTGTGGCTTGGAGGATCCCCATCTTGAGAGTGGATGTGCGGCACCCGCTGAGGGTTTGGCTTTGGAATGCCAATTAGCTCGTGATCCATCAAGTGAGTGTATCGCCACAACGAGGACGTAGCTTGGTCGCAACCAAGTGAACCTCGGTAAAAATCACCATGTCAACATTGTCTACTCTTCTCGGTGGTTTACATTCGCTATACACGAGCTTGTATTTACATTCTTTATATACTTGTGCTTGTGTAGTTGCTTTTTTAATTAGTTTAGCTTGTGTAGCTTGCTAGTTACCTTCTTGCTTGTGTAGCTAGAAGTAGTTCCCATGCGTGGCTAATTCGGTTTGTGTAACCTTGTTAGTCACATTGCTTAGTTTGTGTAGCTAAGTAAGTTGCTCTCTAACTTGGCATTAGTTTCCTTGTTATTGAGCTTGCTAGTGAGCTTAGGCTTTGTGCGCTTTGCCTCACTAGTTTGTGTAGGAGCTCCCCCGGTTTGCAAAGTACTAGTTGCATAGGTTTGTGTGACCTTGCTTCTAGAATTGGTTGGGTGAGCTCTTGCTAAGGTAGCACCTTGTTTTCTTGTTTAGGATCTTTTACAAGGTGCTAGAGAACTTAGATAGAGGGGTGTAGTCTTGGCTAGACCGATAGTTTTAATTCTGCATTTGTTTCGGTTAGCCGGCGCTATAAGTTTTAGAAAGGACTATTCACCCCCCATCTAGTCCGCCATCTCGACCCTTCAAGTGGTATCGGAGTTAGGTCTCTCATTTGTGGTCTTCACCGACCCGACAGGATGGCGTCTAGTGGGATAGATGATTGTGAGACACACATTTTTGATGGTACAAACTTTGCACTTTGGAAAAATCACATGCTTGATCATTTTCGTGCAATGGGACCTAAGTTTTGGTGGGTTGTCACCAATGGTCTCACACACAACTTGGACCATAAGAATCTCACCAAAGCTCAAAAGGTTCTCTTCAAACTTGATTGTGAAGCTTATTGTTATCTAGTGAGATCTTTGAGCTTTGAGTTGTTTGATAGGATAAACTCCAAAGGAAGCACTTATGAAATGTGGGAGTCTATCAAACACACCTTCGGAGATTCCTCCACATGGGATGATGGAAAATTCAAAAAGGAGGAACCAAAGGTGGAGATACATGAGGATGTTGAGCATGATCACAACACGGTGGTTGTGGAGGATTGCTCCACCTCATGGTCAGGTGTTGATGACGATCAGTCAACCACAAGCTCACTTGACAAGATTGATGATGTTGCCACAAGTGAGGCAAATGATGATACTACTTCATGCACACTTGATGGTGAAGATGATGGTTCATGCTCGAGCCATGATTGTGATGCTACTACAAGCCCATCCACTACACATAGTCTCATGTCACAAGGTGACACCAAGGTATAGAATGCTAATGTGGTTGATCATGTTGTCTCATATGATGAGCTTGTTAGTAGACTTGCTAGCATGACCATGTCTTCCAACAAGGATCCAATGTTTTAAGTCTTCTGGATAAGACTTCTCACCGTCTTCATCCTTTAGGTGCATCATTTGATTAGGTGTGGACCTTGACGTCTGCACCCCTTGATACGGTGTCACCCATGTTCTTCGTTTGCCTAGCAGTTCGAAGTGCGGTGTTGGCAATATTCTGCTCAGTGTGTTTGTGCTGGTAGATCCAGGTCCTTCACTTGGTGGAGTCTGGGAGTTGTAAAAGTCCTCCATGTTTTGCTTGAAGTGTACCTGTTCATAGAGACAAGGTAGAGATCAAGTGCATGGGCCCTGTTGGTGGAAAACACCAACAGAACCAAAAGTGTATTTGTTCTTCTCTAACCTTAAGCATAGTGAGCAAGACAAAGTTGATGGATAATAAGATCATGAGTGTAGCATTTAAAACAATTGTCAGATCAGATGGCTTAACCTAATGGAAAGATAATCTATCTATATTTTATGTTTTGTTTATATTTTCCAAAGATTGAATGTGCAACATTTTAGCTTATATCATTAGGAGTGTGGGATCACGAAGGTAGTACTAAGAACAAAGATCAAAGGACTAAACATGTTGAATTAATTGGGTTGGTTAATCTAGAGTTGTAAATCATATATGTTTGTCTCTTTTATTCATATGAACGCCAGAACCAAGGAGAAGCTTATAAAAGCGATAGTCAAGTACCTTAAGATGTTACCTTATTTGAAGAGTGATGGTACAGTATCACCTTGTGGAAGCTTTCCTTTTTTAGCGGTTATGCATCGTGTTTGTGGCACCCTCCATGCATCATCTCTAATGAGCTATGTCTTCCTTGTGCAAATTGTTAACCTTCATGTGTCTCTCTCTTTGTCTCCAATGTGAGTTTATCTTAGGACTTCCCAGGTCGATATTGAAAGTTTTCCTGCAGGGGTTAGTCCAACAAAATATCCCATATCTACTATAGCATACTATCAGCTCAAAAATCAACCCAGACACCATGTCTAATTTGATTTAGGAGGGCATTTTAACCTAAGCACCATGCTTAATTTAAAAACCCTTGGAAGTAAGATCATCATTCCTAAACTAAGCATCATGCTTAATTAAGAGATAAATGAAACTACTCCAAACCTAGACATATACTAAAGCAAATAAAGGTAGCATGAGAGCATTTATAGAGATTTACTCAAGTGGAGATGAAGTAGTGTGATTAGTATTTAACAAATTCAGCATGTCTCAAAGGTAGGGACAACCAACATAGCAACATGGCAAAGGATGTTTTTATGTAAAGTACTCCCCCAAGCTTGAATTTTACAAAATTCAAGTTTGGATGAATTTAATTCAATATTGTATGATGATTGGTTGGACATACCTTGTGCTTGTCATTCATCTGATCTTCTTGCTCCAATTCTGGAAAGGTTAGTGACAAGAATACCCGAAGGAATATTTTTACAATTATCCTTATATGCTCAATACACATGGTAATTGTAACACCCTAGGTGTTAAGCATGCACTTAGCACTTAATAAAGCAATGCATGAGCATTCTCATCAAGCATAGCATCATGAGCATGTCATTCATCCCAAAACATGATTTTATGTGTTTTATTCCATGTGCTTTAAATATGCTAAAAATATGATGCTTGCTTCTAAAAATGTGAAATATTCAAACTAGGTTGAATTATGTGTAAGAAGAATTAAGAATATTTTTGTGCAATTTTTGGAGCCATAGGATTTCAAAAATGGAATTTATACAAAAATCCTCAAAATGAATTTATTTGAAAACCTAGGACTAGTTTTAATTTGTAATTCAAATTCTATTTGGAATTTGGTCTTGCTTATTAAAACAAAGTTGTAGGGTTTTTGTTTTGGAACAACTTTGTTTTTGGGAGCAAGAGGTGAAAATGATTTTATATTGGTCCAAATAAATTTAGAAAAGAATTAGAGAAAAGAAATTCAAAAAAAAAAGAAAGGGGGGCTGTTCACTGGCGGGCCGGCGCCAACCAACCGGCCCAGCCAGCGAAGCCAGCCCAGGCCTGCCGCGCCGCGTCCACCTCCCTCCCCTGCGCGCGCTCGGACACGGCCGCGCCGCGCGCGCCCGACTGTGTCAGGCCGACGGCGCCGCGTGGACGGCATGCGCTGCTCGCCGGCGCCACGACCCCCCCTTCGCTGTGGACAGCGCCACCTCCCTCGCCATTCTCGCCTCCACCCGGTGCGCGCCCCCTCGCTCTCTCTCGTGCTCCCTCACCTCCTCTCCGTGCGCACCGCGCCGTCGCTCGCCATCGGAGCTCCCCGAGCTCCGCTCGCCTTGTTCCCGGCACTCCGTCATCTTTCAGCGCCTCCTTCCACCTCTCCGAGCTCCGCATTCGCCTTCGCGTGCTCGGACGTAGCTTCTTCGCGCAGGTGAGCGGTCCTAGGGGGCCGAATCGCTCGCCGGAGAGTGCGCGGCCTCGCCGGAGCTCTCCGCGGCGTCGGCATCTCTGGTTTTCCCCCTCTCGACCCTCTCTTGCCTCGCTAGCGCGCGTATTGTGGTCGCCGTGGCTCCCTGAGTCGCAAGAAGCCACACTCGAGCGCTCTACCAGAGCGTGGTGGCCGGCACCGCTGCGGCAGCGCCGCCGGTCCGCCATTGCCGGTGGCTAGCTCACTGTTCGAGGTTTCAGGGCGAGTAGAGGGGTGGGATCGAGTCGTAAGAGGGAGGCGAACGCGTTGGTGCCGTTGGTTTCGGCCGGGAGGCATCGCCGGCGGCGAGCCGTCGTCGGGGATTCTCTCCCCTCTCTGTGTCCTGACCAGCGGGCCCGGCTGGCAGGCGGGTCCGCTCGTCAGCGACCGCGGGTGCACTGCGCTGGGTGCACCTAGCTGGTCCTGGGGCGGATTTGATTTGTTTTCAGAAAAATAATTTCCAGGAAAATGATTTAAATGTTCTAAAATCCATATCTTGAGAATTGTAGCTCCAAAAATTGTGAAATAAATTTTGGTGTGTTCTCTGTGTCCAGATCTATAGCATAGTATGATTGCATGTCATGTTTGAGTAACTTTTCTGTATGAATATATTTAATCTATGTTTTTGCTAAACTTGGAAAATGCATAGTAATTAAAATATGGTTCAGAAAAATGTGAAACTTGATTTGTTGGCTCTGCATGTATGTTAACTCACTGGGAAAATATTGATACACATTAATTGGTGTATAAATGAATTTATAATGATTTAAATGCTTGCATGGCAGTGGTTTATGATTTTTAATAATTAATTGGATCATGCAATCAGTCTGTAAATTTTTGTGGATGTTTCTTAGGATATTAGACAAATTGTAAAAATATGAAATCTGCTGTTTGACACTTATACCATAGTAGAGTAATTGTACTTGTCCTTATTAATTAATCTTGTGATTTTTGTAGCTCAAAATAAGTATTCGAAAATTATGAAAAATTTATAGTAGACTCTATGCTTGACTGATAGTCTCCTGTAATTTTTGTGGAATTTATTGATGAACAGAACTGCATGCAAATTTTGATGGGCCTAGAAATGAATAAAGAAAATTAGGGATTGTTATATATGGGTTAAATAGAATAAAAAGGTGTTTGGTGTATCTTTGAAGCACCATGTGGGTTGCTGGTTACACTTGAAAAATAAGTTGTAGAAGAGAATGCAATAGATGTTTAATTTTAGTGTCTGTTCGTGGATGATGTTGACTACCTTGTAATGAGCATGACCAAGTAAATCATCTATGCATCATGTCATGATCATTTGGTACCTTCTCATACGAGCATCCAGTCGGGCATCTCGCACTCCACTCATGAAGCACACATGCATCATACAGGCTCGCAGGAGAACGAGGCGGGACCCGAGGAGCCAGAGGAGATTCAGGAGCAGGAACCTCCGGAAGCGCAGGAGTCCGTAGAGGAACTACAGGAGTGTCCAGATCACCGACCCAGCACGTTTGAGAAAGGCAAGCCCCGGAGCATTCTAAGTCTTCCTATTCTCGCTAACTTACAGGATATACTATGCTTGTTCTACTATATTGCACTTAAGTGATAGGAGTTGGTTGATACCGTTGATGCATTGGTACTCCTTGATATCACCCCTCGTTTATCTACCTTGTCCTATATAGATAGGCGCGGAGTCTATGCTTAGCTTGCTTAGTCCGGTAGAAGTTGGGTGATTTCCTGTCACCTGCGAGATATAGGTGGATACCTGCCTGTTTGAGCAGTGGTTGCTTTGGGGAAAAGAATAACCAAGTGCGGAATGGAATTGGAGACTGGGCAGGGTCTTATGGTGGGTTGACCATAGAGCCCCTGCCTGTGTTGATTAAGGACCGATCGTTGACGGCCCTCTTGTCATGTTGAATGCATGCCACACATTTAGCTGGAAGGATAAGTCGTTCCGACCGCGAAGCCTGAGCACTATCCGGGCCGGGAATCGGCCGATGTACGCGCTGTATTGGTGATGGTTGAGGAGAACGACGAGGGCGCGGCGCGCAACCTTGGTATACCTTGGATACCTCGGTCGCCGGAACGGTCCTCGAGTACGGGCGGTGCCTGTCGAACCCGCGAATTGGTCCTTGATAGTGCAATACGGTGATCTGTAGCTGGTTAGAAATCGATTCGAATCGCCATCGCTCCTGGATAGTGAGCAGTTGACATGAGCCCTGTCCTCGTAGTAAGGACTATGGAACACTTGGGTATAATGATGAATGGTTTTAAGAAATGCTATGATGAGGTTCTATCATAACACTATACTTGCTTGTGATAGTGCAGGTGCAAACCTAGATATTAGGTAATGATACTTTCAACTTGAGCAAATTAAAAGAAGAAAGATGTATGTAGTTTATGATAGTAGAATCCTGCGGTTTTGCAAAATGATTGTCAGCTACCCCACTATATAGCCTTCATGATCCTTGAAGAGTCTTTATTTTTATTTATGACGGGTAAGCCTAGCTGAGTACATTCTCGTACTCAGGGTTCTACTCCCATGTTGTTTTGCAGATGGTCAAATGTACTATGGTTATTGCATCCTCTATCTGTACCCAGCCATGGGTGATGACTAGACCAAGGGCGATGGTCACTCCGTCTTCTCTTTTGCTTTTGTGGGGATGACCAAATTATGGCACTGTATCAGACTAAGTGTGTGTGTGGGGTACTTTCGAACTATGAAGCTTCCGCTACTTGAAGAACTTGGTTTGTAATAATTTTAAGAACTCCGATGTATTTTATGAATGATGTAATCTGGATGTATTTGTGGATGGCGACCGCTAAACTTATTAAGATCTTGGCTGTTGAACGATGTGTGGTTTGAAATCCTTCGAGATTTCACGGACTACCGGGATTATATGGGCTTAAGCCTGATGGTTTGACTATACAAATGGTCACTGTTAGACTTGATCTCTTATAATTTGGTCGGTTCTGTTACAGCTGGCATTGGAGCAAGGTTTAGCGAGTTACTGTTCATAAGTACGTTCTAAACAAAAATCTAAACCGGTTTAACAAAAGATTTAATTAATTAATCAATAATGATCAAGGTGTTAAAACCAAGTTTTGGGAAAACTATCTAGTGTGCCATGGTCATATCCTTTATGCCCAGTTAAGGACTCTAAGGTGGCTAGTTAAGTACTGACTTGGGGGTTAATGCATCATATTTCTATTTCGTCGCTCATACGGCGTGCAATAGTATGAGTGCCATTCATTTGAGTGGTAATGTATGGATCCATTTTTCCTCTACGCCACGGTAAGTGGGAGCTGTGAGAGCATGATCGGATACACTTCCGGTCTAGGGGAGTGTTGTTAGGTACTGTGTCATACACACATGTTTTGGTGTGTTTTGGGAACAGTACCGTATGTTGGGAATTCCGTCCTGAGAGGCGATGCCGTCATTAGGGCGATGATGTGGGTAGTGACACGTCATATGCATGGACGGGTGTCTGTGTATGTGGGGTGTATAGTTTTAAAACTCTTGTTCTGCATGATCATACTGTGGGTGGGCTGAAATGAGTTTTCTGCAGGTACACTGACCACGTTCTCGTTTAGAACGTTAGTTACGTTATGAGAGAACGCTGGGTGCCACCGCATATACCGCTTAGTGTTAACCTTTGTTTCTAAGTTTGTGAGATCGTAATTTCGTGCATGCATCATGTTCATTTCATATCATTGCTTATTTTCCCCCTTAATTAATCTGTCCCAATTCTAAATAAAAATAATTAAAGGTAATCCTCGCTCTTACCCAAGGTATTCTGTTTGCAGCAGATGGCACGCACTAGGCTCACCGCTCGCAAGTCCACTGGTGGGCGGGCCCCTCGCCATCCGTTGGCAGCCAGGAGCTCACGACATAAGAGCAAGTTCTTGGAGGAGTTTGGGATGCCCACTTTGCTTTGGAGAGTGCTTAGCTCGATGGGGTATCCCGAAGGAAGGGAGCCTCGCTACTATTGGGATAAGGAGCCGCTTGGTGATGGGACCCTGGTGGGGATTGAGGCAGTTGTTCCTACCAGTGGAGGTGACCCCGCCTGGGGCGGCTGGGTGTACGAGTCCCGAGGTATCACGCCTTTCCACGGTGCCAGCAGGGCAGCTTTCGCAGTTCTGAGGGACCTCATGGAGAGGTTTCCATAGGAGCTAGCCCACGCCTTCGCTGGGGTGTTTCCCCGGGGTGACCCCTACACTTCGGTGTGGGATCAGTCCGAGGTGAACGCTCTAGAGAGGAGTGCGGGTGAGGACCAGCACAGTGACAGCGCAGCTATGAGTGCTATGTACGCTTTGATGAAGACCTATGGAGGCCTAGAGCGTTGTTTGGGTCGCTTGTCCGGGTCTCTTCTCACCGTCCAGGATGAGAAGCGTCAGTTGCAGCGTGAGTTCGACTCTGAGGTTGAGAGGCTACAAGCAGAGTTGGCCCGTGTGACCAGAGAGAGAGACCAGGCAGTCCAGAAGAACAGTGAGCTGAGCCAGGACCTGCTTGCAGTGCGAGAGCAGAGGGACAGGGTGACTACTGCTCACAGGAACTGCGAGCACATGCTAGTCCATGTGCTTGGTCAGAGGGATGAAGCCTGGCACGAGGAGGACACTTTGAGGGCCCGACAGCTAGAGCTAGAGCAGCAGCTAGCTAATGCTGAGGAGTACAATGAGAACTTGCATGAGGAGATCCACCAGCTGCATAACCAGCTCCACCCTCACCACCTGCCTGGAGCAGCTGAGTTGGACTCTGAGGATGAGATGGACGTGGATCCCGAGATAGGAGCAGCTGCTAGTGGAGATGAGGATGAGGATGGCTCCGGCATGGACAGTGACCATAGCGAGTAGATGCTAGGGCTCTAGAGCTAGTCCTTCTTTTGTTGTTGTATGTTGCATGGCATGGCTTGTACTTGTGGATCTGGGCTATGTAAGACTTATGAGATGACGCTGAAAGTCCAGTATATGTATGCTGGCAATTTGGGATGTACGCGAACCGTGTTGCTTGAATGTTAAGTAATCTGTTAGTGATGTTGTGCATAGATGATGAATTGTTGTGCCTCTGTTTATTGTGTGAATTTATTCCCTCAGTAAATTCAGTACGGTATGATTCTACACATTTCTACCGTTGATGGCAACTCCTAACGATTGCTTATCATTGACGTATGCAGATGGTGCAAACACGTGGCGGGGGTAACAGCAATCCGGGTCTTGGAGCAGGTACATCCGGAGGTGGGGCTCAACGGAATGAGGACAGAGCACCAACACCGCCGCCACCACCGCCTCCTCCGTACACTGCGGATGTGTTTTTCGCGCAGTTTCTGGGGAGCCAACGCAACATGGAACAGATGCAGCGCAACATGGAAGAAGCTCTGCGCAACATAGCTGACAACACCCGTCGTGGGGATAACCAGGGTGGTCGTGAAGTCAATCAGTACAGATCGTTCAAGGACTTCATGGATACCAAGCCACCAATCTTCAAAGAGGCTTTGGAACCGCTCGAGGCAGATGAGTGGATCAACACCATGGAGCAGAAGTTTCGTCTTCTTCGGATGACCGAAGAACTCAAGGCTGAGTATGCGGCACATCAGTTGCAAGGACCCGCTGGAATTTGGTGGTCCCATCACCGTACCACCTACCCAGAGGGAACCCCAATTACCTGGAACCGCTTCACCACCGCTTTCTGAGGAAATTACATTCCTCCAGGTGTGGTTGAAATGAAGGTTGGAGAGTTCACGAGGCTGTCCCAGGGGACAAAATCTGTGAAGGAATATCTACACGCTTTCAATAATCTTGCTCGCTATGCCCCTGAGTTTGTGAACACGGAGGCCAAGAAGATTGCTAGTTTCCAGAGAGGCTTGAATCCAAAGATGCTAAAGACCATGGGTACAGGAGACAGGGCTACCTTCAATGCCTATATCAGTGACTGCCTGACCCAGGAGAACAATAACAACAACTATAGTGCATCCAAGTCTCGTAAGAGGGCTTTTGAAGCTGGATCATCCCAGTTCAGGGCACCCGTGATAGGGCGACAGTAGTATCATCCTCCTACCCCAAGTGCTAGGTTCCGACCGCCGCAGAGAAGGAACACCGGGCATCCAACGCAGCAGAAGCCATACAAGGTGACGATAGCCCCTGCCAAGCCAAAGGCAATTCAAGCTGCAGCACCTGCCGCCAACAATGCGCCCAAAGGACCGTGCTACAACTGCCACAAGATGGGGCACTTTGCTAAGGAATGTCCCTACCCCAAGAGGCAGCAGCCAACCTATCCAGCTCGTGTGCACCATACCTCGATTGAGGAAATCCCGGAAGGAGAACCGGTAACAGCTGGTATGTTTCCTGTCAACCAACATCTTGCAGTCGTTTTGTTTGATTCTGGATCATCGCATTCATTCATGAGCCAAGCATTTGCACAAAAGCATGACCATCCAGTTACTGAGTTGGGTTATGGCTATCGCATCAGCTCAGCCGGAGCTGATGTGTTGACTAATAAAACAGTAACAGGAGTTACCTTGGATATCAGTGGCTGGAGGTTTCGTGTAAACCTTGTGGTCATGCCAGGGCTGGTTTTGGATGTCATCATTGGAATGAACAAGATGACTGACTGGGGCGCAGTTATAGATGTCGGGAATAGAACTCTTTCCCTTAGAGACCCGCAAGGGAAGGGTTTGCTTCAGGTCAAACTACCCCGACGGTTAGACTTCGCCAGTCTTTCGTGTGCAGTACTGGTGGTTCCACTAGAACACATACCCGTGGTATGTGAGTTCCCTGATGTTTGTTGACGGTTCTTAAGTATCAATTTTAATTATCAAATAAACAAGAGAAAGGACCAATATGCAACCATCACCTAGAATTAGGGTTTGATCTGACAGAATTCCACGAGTTTTGTTGTTTATCTATTTCTGTAGGGGGTTATCAGGAAATAAGGAAGAAAGGCCCACATGTCAGGATTACATAGAGATATCAACGCACCGCGCAATTTTACATCATCTAGAAGACTCCAGAAGCCACGAGACCGAAGCGGAGGCGAAGCTGGGCCAGGCCCAGGGCGCCCGCCCTGGAAGCCTGGGCGCCCGCCCCCCTTCTGGAGCCAATTCAGGACTCCTTCGCTCGGGATATTCCACCGACCTATTGGATCAAGAAAAACATAGTACCACCTCGGCTATCGACCCAAAAACGCATAGAAGGGGAGGACTATATAAGCGAGGCCCCCCTGGCCCCTCGAGAAGACATGAAGAAATTATCATAGAGACTGAGGGGTGCCCTCGAAGGAAAACCTCTTCTCTAATTAATATTTCTTTTTAGGCTTAGCAATCAATGTAAGGTAGAAATAGATCTTCTAGTTTCTACTAGATTGAGAGATATAGAGTGGAGGTGTAGAGTGGAGGAAGCCCGGCCTGTCGGTGTCTACTCCAAGCTTGTACCTGCGGGATCAAGTTCTCCTAACCCGAAGCTTGCTCCTAGGATTCTTCAGTATTTCGACTTCTAAATTCTAGTAAGTTCTTGTTTTATTGTTCTTATGGTTTATGAGTTTACTTTAATCTCTTCGCGTAGAGTTTAGAGTAATAATTGCTGGCGTAAACGTGGTGTTTAGGCTGGGGTACTCATAGATATTCCCTGACTAGCTGGACCGTGGTAGTAGTGAGGAACGTGACATTTCCGAGCTACCTTTGTAGATCACATCTCGTTAGCAGGAAGGATAGGGTTTATAGGTGCGGGTCGAACATCCTTTGTGGTGTCTAGATTCCGTTAGCCTCCCCATTAGAACAGTAGATCATCCTTACAAAGGTTAGAAGGAGACTACAGTTGCAGTCTTCTCTATTTATCACTCACATCGAAAGACATTCTTTGTGCCTAAAGGTTAGTAGTAATAGACCGGTTAGTCAGATGCACTCTTTCTCCTAGTGGTAAAAAAATAAATACGATACTCGGGATAATTTCCCGGGTGAAATGCTCACCGATATCCGTGCGCTTGCGGATCATTTCCTTATTGCGTTCCCAAATATCAACAAGCATTTCTGGCGCCGTTGCCGGGGAGAAAGACGGTTTGCTGAGATAACTTTGAGTCTTGCTATTATCTTGTATTATACTTTTATACTTTTATTCTTTTATCTTTTTATTTTTATCTTTATGGATAACTCAAATTCCATACCTATTATTAAATTCTTTGCACCTTCGGAGACCAGCCATAGACCATGGGAGTCAACACGTCCTGCCCCTAATTATGATCTGTGTCCGGAGTTGATTGCAATAGGTCAAAACCAACCCTTTTCTATAGCCGAGGTCCTATCTTTTAATCAAGAAGATAATGCACTTTTAGCTACACCTAGGGAATCTGTTAATCTTTCTATAAATTCTGGTTTAGACCTAGCCCTACAAGACCATGTTTTTCCTAGATATTTTCACATTGGTCTTAATCATATAATCTTTGGTAGAGTCTTTCTTTCTTTATCTATTAGTAAAGGAAGGTATGTCTTCATTCGTAGACATCCTTCTTGCACTAGTCTTCATAGAAAAATCTTAGAGATAGAGAAGGAATCATCTCCCATACAAGGAGAGGAAGTTTCAATAGCCGATTTCCAAACTTTCCAATCCCATGATTTGGCTATCCAACCCATCCTTGAGCCTAATAATCTCTACTATGCTCTTTCTCTTGAACCTCCCGATAATCCTATGAATCTCTCTAGACATCCCATGCATAAGAAGGAGGATCGAGGAGAGCAACATCAATGGCTAGAGGGCATTAAAAATTCATGTGCTATCACCACATTTGAGATCTCCAACCCTCTCTTCTTTTCTATTTATAAAAACTTTAAAAGAGCGGTTGTCGATGCATATGTTTATAATAAATATTGCAGATCTCGTCGAGTTAATTGATGGTTTCCCAAGGACAAGCTTAGTGTCCTAAAACAAGCACTTATCAGATTGTAACATGAACTTTTAATTACTTGCAACATTACCTTGTGTATTGAGCATATAAGATAATTGTAGAAATATTCCTTCGGGCATTCTTGTCACTAACCTTTCTAGGATTGGAGCAAGAAGACCGGATGAATGACAAGCGCAAGGTATGCCCAACCAATCAACATGCAACATTGAATTAAATTCATCCAATCTTGAATTTTGCAAAATTCAAGCTTAGGGAGTACTTCACATAACACATCCTTTGCCATGTTGCTATGTTGGTTGTCCTTACCTTTGAGACATGCTCAATTTGTTAAATACTAATCACACTACTTCATCTCCACTTAAGTAGATCTCTATAAATGCCATCACGCTACCTTTGTTTATCCTAGTAAGTGTTAGTTTGGAAGTACTGCACATACTTCTATTGGCTTTTAAATTAAGCATGGTGCTTAGGTTAAACAGCCTTCCTTAATCTGATTAGACATGGAGTCTAGTTTGGTTATCGAACTAAAAATTGCTTGTGTAGACATTGGTATATTTTGTGGGACTAACCCCTGCAGGAAAACTTTCAATATCAACCTGGGTAGTCCTGAGATAAACTCACATTGGAGATAAAGAAAGTGACACATGAAGTTTAACAATTTGCACAAGAAAGACGTAGCTCATAAGAGATGATCCGTGGAGGGAGCCACAAACACGATGCACAACCGCTAGAAAGGAAAGCTTATACAAGGTGATACTGTACCATCACTCTTCAAAGGTAACATCTTAAGGTACTTGACTATCCTTTTATAAGTTTCTCCTTGGTTCTGGCGTTCACATAAAGAGACAAACATGTATGATTTATAACTCTAAATTAACCAACCTAACTGATTCAACATGTTTAGTCCCTTAATCTTTGTTCTTAGTACTACCTTCGTAATCCCACGCTCCAAAACATATAAGCTAATATGTTGCACATTCAATCTTTGGAAGATAAAAACAAAACATAAATATAGATAGATTATCTTTCCATTAGGTTGAGCCATCTGATCTAACAAATGTTTTAAATGCTACACTCATGATCCATCAACTTTGTCTTGCTCACTATGCTTAAGGTTAGAAAAGAACAAATACACTTTTGGTTCTGTTGGTGTTTTCCACCAACAGAGCCCATGCACTTGATCTCTGCCTTGTCTCTATGAGCAGGACACATTTTGAGAAACGTGAAGGCGTTTTACAACTCCCAGATTCCATTAAGTAAAGAACCGGGATCTATGAGCACAAACACAATGGAGATCAGACACTTAGTTTCCCAAAGGAAATATTAAAGAACCTCTGTGTCCAAGTTGGTACCTTATACGCTCCAGCAGACTTCGTGGTGGTAGAGACTGGTACTGAGGAGAGGGCACCCATCATCTTAGGGAGGCCATTCCTAAACACCAGAGCTGTCATCTACGCTAATGCTGCCAAGATCAGTCTCTACATCAAGGGGAAGAAGGAGACTTTCCTTCAAGAACAAGACTACATAAACTTCAGAGCAATCCCAACATGAACCAAGGAAGAGGACCAACAGGAGGAACAGGAACAAGCAAATGTGGACCGAGTCAGCTAAGATGGTCACTGCAGCTCAAGGAGGTCAAGATCGTCGACTCAAGTCACCTTTCTTGATCAAGAAGGACGACCCTGGTGTTCCAATCATCAAGTGCACAACCAATAGATACTCTTTTTAGAAAACACTCTACGGCACCGGATCTAACGTCAACATAATGGCCGCAGTCACTTATCAGCTCCTGCATGGAACCATGCCCCTACAACCAATATATATTTAGCTCCAAATGATTTTCAGAACATTGATATGGGAGAAGACGAGTACGATCCACCCATCATCCTTGGAAGACCATTCCTCAACACTATCCAAGTTATCATCTACATTGGAACCGGAGAAGTCCACGTGTATTTCCCCTCTGAGAAGGTACGCCATTACTTTAATGATTCTAACTACATAGTTGAAGATTCTAAGCAGGTCAGGACAAGAAGAAGACGACGCAACCGCAACCAGAGGAGGCAAATCATCAAGGACGGATGGGCAGACTACGAAGGAAAAGTTGTAAGATCAGAAGACGTTGAGTTTAAACAGAATTATCCAAGAGGAGGCCGAAGCACCAAGTCAGGTGTGGAAAATGAAGATAACTATACATGAAGAGGAGGCGCTGCCGGAAGTACCGACTACGCCACCCAACGAACCTCAGGATAATTGAGAAAGAGGAGAGTCCCGTTCGGAGGACTTAAAAACACCGAACGTCTTGCCAAGAGGTAAACTTGGTAGTTATCCTTTCCCTTTTAATTATTTCAAGTAGTTCACTTAGTTAATTAAGTTCTAAACAGAAAGTAAAAATGTGAAAAACAGTAAGCCCCATGTGAGGATACGAGTGGCATAAAACCCATAAGTACATTCACTGTGGTGGCATAAAAATAAAATAAAAATATTTTTCTGCTTTATAAAATAAAAATATAAAAACAGGGAGTAATAATTATTAAGGAGTCTCAACATGATAAAGGCTAGATATTTATGCTAACACTTAATTATTCCACAAGCTTTGTTGTCTATTTGAGCTCCACAGAATCTAAGAATCAAGAAGACTGGCAGACGGAGGATATTCTAATCGCTGTCACAATGCTGCTGACTTTCAAATACACCTCTGCCACCTGCTAGCTACATCAAGAGAAATTACGTCAAAATTCAGCTTGGGGGAGAGCACCCCCATTTATCTCGATAAGTATTTCTATCTATCTTTATACTTATATTATTTTAGAATATAAATATACATAACTATGAAAAACCAAATAAAGATTTTATGCTTATATATATATGTCTTTTGCTTAGTGTGTTTAATAAATAAATAAAGTGGCTATGCTAATCGGTATCTAAATAAAACTCAAGCATGGAAATAATGAATAGTTGCTCTGCCTAATTTGCACATTTTAAGTTCTCTCTCAAGTTTAGACATAACTGTTATAATTTAAAGCTTGCTCTAGACCTAAACTTGTGGGATGAAAACTTGATCTGAAATCTAAGTTGTTAATGGATACGATATGGGAAGGTTGAGCTGCTGTTTATCTGTTTCTAGAGATGCTAGAATTCTGGAGAATTTTATCTTTGGAAATCTTTAAAATGTTGCATGATGAGTTCCTGTATGATGAGAGTTTAAATTCCTACCACAGCCATATATACATGCTTGCTAGACTTCGAGCCACACATTTACTTATTGCTTATGAGTGTGGTCAAGCTGTTTAGACCCTTAGGAGCTTGTCATTAAATCAAGATTCACTTGCACGTTCACTCACACATGCTACTTCTACTCCGGAAGTACCATCCACATATATCCATACATTTCCATCTTCAGAATCACCCAAAAATATTCTACTCCTAATCCGGGAGAGAATAGCCAAAAATAATTTTGTTCTTCCTTGTGTAATAAATGCCTCAAGATCAATAAAGAGTATTATTATTATGTCTTGTGTGTCTCTACTTTATTTTTGTGCAAGAAAGCAGAAAACAAGTATGGGGGAGATCCCTCGACATGCTAAACACACTCCGACTACACCACTCCATGATTCAGGTACACACTCTGCACACTTTACTTTACACATATATATATTTTAGATTATGCAGAATATTGTTCCCGATATGATAAAATAAAAAGATTAAAATATTTCTAATCATGATTAATCTCAATCTGTGATATTTCCTGAAAACTTGCAAATTATTATAAAATCATTTCAAAACCCTGTGTTACTTAAGTCAATATGGAATATGTGATGGTAGAGTATGAGTCTCTTATTCTTGATATCATTGTTGCTTGGAGAATTTATTCCAAAATATTCAAATTCCTAGCTACCATCCTCAGTGTTTTATATGTCTGATAAAACTGAAATATTAAATATGATTATAAAAGCTATCTGCTCTGTATTGAGTTTGTTCAAAATGAGTTAGACCCTTGATGAGAGATTTATCATGCTCCCAAGATCAAGACACTATTTCAGTAAGATTCACTCTTCCGAAGTATTATTGCATTAGAGGCATGGGCTATGCAAAAATAGAGATATTTCGAGGAAATAAAAAGGAGCAAGTGCTCGACAACCTCGCAGAAAAAATGGACAAGTGTCCGGAAGTAGAATTAGGGGTACCTCGGTATCCACTTAAAAAAAAAGAAAAAAAAATGACAGCCCATGGTCCCTCTAATAAGCAATATGCTAGCAAGAGTTGACAAAGTTTTTAATTTCCAAAGTCTTTGATCTAAGAGTATGACATTCCCCTCCTCGGATCCCGTTTTGATCAGGCAATAAATGCAAAGTAAGTATGCTTGAGAATTTTTGCAAAATAAAATAGCCTCAGTGAAATATATAAAAGATAATGAGTGATCTGAGAGAACCTATGAGGATAAAAAGGTATGCTAACTTTCTTTCAAAAATATACAAAAACTCCAAGTGACAGGATTGAGAAGAAAGGATCTTTACTCTTAATCATATACTTCCCTGACTATGGTACACAGTGGAATTTTTAACACCCTGCAAATTATATAGAGAATGTTTTAAATGTTTATCCCAGATATTGTTCTTAACCATCCTTTTCTCGAGGACGAGTAAAAGCCTAAGTATGGGGGTATTTGTTGACGGTTCTAAAGTATCAATTTTAATTATCAAATAAACAAGAGAAAGGACCAATATGCAACCATCACCTAGAATTAGGGTTTGATCTGACAGAATTCCACGAGGTTTGTTGTTTATCTATTTCTGTAGGGGGTTATCAGGAAATAAGGAAGAAAGGCCCACATGTCAGGATTACATAGAGATATCAACGCACCGCGCAATTTTACATCATCTAGAAGACTCCAGAAGCCACGAGACCGAAGCGGAGGCGAAGCTGGGCCAGGCCCAGGGCGCCCGCCCTGGAAGCCTGGGCGCCCGCCCCCCTTCTGGAGCCAATTCAGGACTCCTTCGCTCGGGATATTCCACCGACCTATTGGATCAAGAAAAACATAGTACCACCTCGGCTATCGACCCAAAAACGCATAGAAGGGGAGGACTATATAAGCGAGGCCCCCCTGGCCCCTCGAGAAGACATGAAGAAATTATCATAGAGACTGAGGGGTGCCCTCGAAGGAAAACCTCTTCTCTAATTAATATTTCTTTTTAGGCTTAGCAATCAATGTAAGGTAGAAATAGATCTTCTAGTTTCTACTAGATTGAGAGATATAGAGTGGAGGTGTAGAGTGGAGGAAGCCCGGCCTGTCGGTGTCTACTCCAAGCTTGTACCTGCGGGATCAAGTTCTCCTAACCCGAAGCTTGCTCCTAGGATTCTTCAGTATTTCGACTTCTAAATTCTAGTAAGTTCTTGTTTTATTGTTCTTATGGTTTATGAGTTTACTTTAATCTCTTTGCGTAGAGTTTAGAGTAATCATTGCTGGTGTAAACGTGGTGTTTAGGCTGGGGTACTCATAGATATTCCCTGACTAGCTGGACCGTGGTAGTAGTGAGGAACGTGACATTTCCGAGCTACCTTTGTAGATCACATCTCGTTAGCAGGAAGGATAGGGTTTATAGGTGCGGGTCGAACATCCTTTGTGGTGTCTAGATTCCGTTAGCCTCCCCATTAGAACAGTAGATCATCCTTACCAAGGTTAGAAGGAGACTACAGTTTTTCCTTCTAACCTTGCGTCCGGGTGAAATATCAACAATGTTTTTCCTAAGGAATTACCAGGACTTCCCCCAGATAGGGAGGTAGAGTTTGCAATCGAGTTAATACCAGGTACAGCACCAATATCTAGAAGGCCGTACCGGATGCCACCAAACGAACTCACTGAGTTGAAAAATCAATTAAAGGAGTTACTGGATAAAGGGTTCATCCGGCCAAGTTCGTCGGAATGGGGTTGTCCGGCGTTGTTTGTGAAAAAGAAGGATCAATCGTTGCGCATGTGCGTGGACTATCGTCCACTCAATGCAGTGACAATCAAGAATAAGTATCCTTTGCCGAGGATTGATATCCTTTTTGATCAGTTGTCCAAGGCAAAAGTGTTTTCCAAGATAGACTTGAGGTCTGGGTATCACCAAATCAAAATTCGTCCGCAAGATATCCCGAAGACTGCTTTTTCCACTAGATATGGGTTGTATGAGTATCTTGTCATGTCCTTTGGATTGACAAACGCTCCGGCATACTTTATGTATCTGATGAATTCAGTCTTTATGCCAGAATTGGATAAGTTTGTTGTGGTGCTTATCGATGACATTCTGATTTATTCAGAAAATGAGCAAGACCACGCCGAGCATCTAAGAATCGTGTTAACACGATTACGAGAGCATCAATTATATGCCAAGTTCAGCAAGTGTGAGTTCTGGTTCAAGAAAGTTCCTTTCCTAGGGCACATTCTGTCTGAAGAAGGGATTGCTGTAGATCCGTCAAAAGTGCAAGAGGTCATGGACTGGAAGGCACCAACTTATGTCTCGGAAGTTAGAAGTTTTTTTGGTCTGGCCGGGTATTATCGTCGATTCATACCTGACTTCTCCAAGATTGCTAAGCCAATGACAAGTTTGTTACAAAAGGATCATAAGTTCATCTGGATGGAGGGGTGTGAGTTAGCCTTCCGCACCTTGCGAAAGTTGCTAACCACTGCTCCCGTTCTGGCGCAACCCAACATCGAGAAGCCTTTTGATGTGTTTTGCGACGCGTCAAAAAATGGCTTGGGGAGTGTGTTGATGCAAGATGACAGGGTGATAGCTTATGATTCACGACAGTTGAGAAAGCACGAAGTCAACTACCCAACTCATGACCTCGAGTTAGCCGTAGTGGTGCACGCTTTGAAGATTTGGAGACACTATCTGCTGGGGAATAAGTGTCACATTTTTACTGATCATAAGAGTTTGAAGTACATCTTCACTCAGTCTGGGCTGAATATGAGGCAACGACGGTGGTTAGAGTTAATCAAGGACTATGATCTAGAAGTTCATTATCATCCAGGCAAAGCTAATGTAGTAGTAGATGCATTGAGCCGTAAACCGCACTATCAAGTGGTTCAACCGTTGTTTGAAGATGGGTTCAATCTCATGCATCCTGAGGTCTTATGTCATATACAACTCAGTTGTTCACTCGAGAGTCAAGTCATTGAAGGCTAGAAAACAGACAAGGGTATTTTCCAGATCAAGGAGAAGATCAAAGATGACCCAAAGACTCAATTTCGAGTTGATGAAAAAGGGGTACTGTGGTTTCAACATCGGTTAGTAGTTCCGAAGGATTGTGAATTGAAGAATCGCATCATGGATGAAGCCCATCTCTCTAAACTTTCTATTCATCCTGGCAGTAGTAAAATGTATCAAGACTTAAGACCCCACTTTTGGTGGACCAAGATGAAGAAAGAAATAGCCGCATATGTAGCCCGTTGTGACACGTGTTGCAGAGTTAAGGCCATTCACATGAAGCCTGCAGGTCTGTTGCAACCGTTATCAGTTCCAGAGTGGAAATGGGAAGAGGTTAGTATGGACTTTATCACGGGTCTACCAACGACAAGGAAGGGGAATGACTCGATTTGGGTGATCATAGATCGATTGACCAAATCGGCCCATTTCATTCCTGTGAAGACTCGTTACCGACCTCCTGAGTATGCCGATATATATGGCTGAGATTGTCAAGTTGCATGGTATTCCCAAAACCATCATACCGGATAGAGGACCGCAGTTCACCGCTCACTTCTGGGAGCGAATGCATAAAAGTTTGGGGACCAGTTTAATAAGAAGTACTGCGTATCATCCCCAGACTTTAGGTCAAACCGAGAGGTTAAATCAAGTGCTAGAAGATATGCTGAGGGCCTGTGTGCTATCATCCAAGGGATCATGGGAATCATGGTTACCTCTAGCTGAATTCTCATACAATAACAGTTATCAAGAGGGCATCAAGATGGCCCCATTCGAAGCTTTGTATGGTCGAAGATGTAGAACTCCGTTAAACTGGGTTGAACCTGGTGAGAGAAGATACTATGGTATCGACTTTGTGAATGAAGCCGAGAAAATGGTGCAAATCATACAGCAGCATATGCAAGCAGCACAATCACGTCAAAAGAGTTATGCTGATAAGAGGCGAAGGCCACTTGAATTCAACGTAGGTGACTATGTGTACCTCAAGGATTTAGTCGGGCCTATTCATACACTATCTAAACAAGGAAGTGAAATTCGGCGATGCCCCTTTCGGGGGGCATTCCGATTTCGCTAGTACCATCTTTTTTGCCGCGCAAATCCAGATTGAGATTGAGGAAAGGGAGTAAATAAAGTTTTCGAATCACTGACTCAGGCCCATTGTCGAATCCTACTCAGCAATTGTCGAATCCTACTCAGCCAAAAAAAGGGGGTACTTATGTATGGCAGAACGGGCCAACCTGGTCTTTCATAATAAAGAGATAGACGGAACTGCTATGAAACGGCTTATTAGCAGATTAATAGATCATTTCGGAATGGGATATACCTCCCATATACTGGATCAAATAAAGACTCTGGGCTTCCATCAAGCCACTACTACATCGATTTCTTTAGGAATCGAGGATCTTTTAACAATACCCTCTAAAGGATGGTTAGTCCAAGACGCGGAACAACAGAGTTTTCTTTTGGAGAAACACTATTATTATGGAGCTGTACACGCGGTAGAAAAATTACGCCAATCCGTTGAGATATGGTATGCTACAAGTGAATATTTGAAACAAGAAATGAATTCGAATTTTCGAATAACGGATCCTTCTAATCCAGTCTATCTAATGTCTTTTTCAGGAGCCAGAGGAAATGCATCTCAGGTACACCAATTAGTAGGTATGAGAGGGTTAATGGCGGATCCTCAAGGACAAATGATTGATTTACCTATTCAAAGCAATTTACGCGAGGGACTTTCTTTGACAGAATATATAATTTCCTGCTACGGAGCCCGAAAAGGGGTTGTAGATACTGCTGTACGAACAGCGGATGCTGGCTATCTTACACGTAGACTTGTTGAAGTAGTTCAACATATTATTGTGCGTAGAAGAGATTGTGGTACTATCCAAGGTATTTCTGTGAGTCCTCAAAATGGGATGACGGAAAAACTTTTTGTCCAAACACTAATTGGTCGTGTATTAGCAGACGATATATATATTGGTTCACGATGCATTGCTTCTCGAAATCAAGATATTGGAATTGGATTAGTCAATCGATTCATAACTGCCTTTCGAGCACAACCGTTTCGAGCACAACCAATATATATTAGAACCCCCTTTACTTGCCGGAGCACATCTTGGATCTGTCAATTATGTTATGGGCGGAGTCCCACTCATGGGGATCTGGTCGAATTGGGGGAAGCTGTAGGTATTATTGCGGGTCAATCAATTGGGGAGCCAGGGACTCAACTAACATTAAGAACTTTTCATACTGGTGGAGTATTCACAGGGGGTACTGCCGACCTTATACGATCCCCCTCGAATGGAAAAATCCAATTCAATGAGGATTTGGTTCACCCCACACGTACCCGTCATGGGCAGCCTGCTTTTCTATGCTATATAGACTTGCATGTAACTATTCAGAGTCAGGATATTCTACATAGTGTGAATATTCCGTTAAAAAGCTTGATTCTAGTGCAAAATGATCAATATGTAGAATCTGAACAAGTAATTGCGGAGATTCGTGCCGGAACGTCCACTTTGCATTTTAAAGAAAAGGTACAAAAGCATATTTATTCCGAATCAGACGGGGAAATGCACTGGAGTACTGATGTTTACCATGCGCCCGAATATCAATATGGTAATCTTCGTCGATTACCAAAAACAAGCCATTTATGGATATTGTCAGTAAGTATGTGCAGATCCAGTATAGCATCTTTTTCACTGCACAAGGATCAAGATCAAATGAATACTTATTCTTTTTCTGTTGATGGAAGATATATCTTTGACTTCTCAATGGCTAATGATCAAGTAAGCCATAGACTGTTGGATACTTTTGGTAAAAAAGATAGGGAAATTCTTGATTATTTAACGCCAGATCGAATCGTGTCCAACGGTCATTGGAATTGTTTCTATCCTTCTATTCTTCAAGATAATTCGGATTTGTTGGCGAAAAAGCGAAGAAATAGGTTTGCCGTTCCATTACAATATCATCAAGAACAAGAAAAAGAGCGAATATCCTGTTTGGGTATTTCAATGGAAATACCCTTTATGGGTGTTTTACGTAGAAATACTATTTTTGCTTATTTTGACGATCCACGATACAGAAAAGATAAAAGGGGTTCAGGAATTGTTAAATTTAGATATAGGACCCTAGAGGAAGAATATCGGACCCGAGAGGAAGAGTATAGGACTCGAGAGGAAGACTCAGAAGACGAATATGAGAGCCCAGAGAACAAATATAGGACCCGAGAGGGAGAGGGCGAATATGAAATCCTAGAAGACGAATATAGGACTCTAGAGGACGAATATGAAACCCTAGAAGATGAGTATGGGATCCTAGAGGACGAATATAGGACTCTAGAGAAAGACTCAGAGGAAGAATATGGGAGCCTAGAGAACAAATATAGGACCCGAGAGGGAGAGGGCGAATATGAAATCCTAGAGGAAGACTCAGAAGAAGAATATGGGAGCTCTGAAGATGGCTCAGAGAAGGAATATGGGACTTTAGAAGAAGACTCAGAGGAAGACTCAGAGGAAGACTCAGAAGACGAATATGGGAGCCCGGAGGAAGATTCTATCTTAAAAAAAGAGGGTTTTATTGAGCATCGAGGAACAAAAGAATTTAGTCTAAAATACCAAAAAGAAGTAGATCGGTTTTTTTTCATTCTTCAAGAACTGCATATCTTGCCGAGATCCTCATCCCTAAAGGTACTTGACAATAGTATTATTGGAGTCGATACACAACTCACAAAAAATACAAGAAGTCGACTAGGTGGATTGGTCCGAGTGAAGAGAAAAAAAAGCCATACAGAACTCAAAATCTTTTCCGGAGATATTCATTTTCCTGAAGAGGCGGATAAGATATTAGGTGGCAGTTTGATACCCCCAGAAAGAGAAAAAAAAGATTCTAAGGAATCAAAAAAAAGGAAAAATTGGGTTTATGTTCAACGGAAAAAAATTCTCAAAAGCAAGGAAAAGTATTTTGTTTCGGTTCGACCTGCAGTCTCATATGAAATGGACGAAGGGAGAAATTTAGCAACACTTTTCCCGCAGGATCTCCTGCAAGAAGAGGATAATCTCCAACTTCGACTTGTCAATTTTATTTCTCATGAAAATAGCAAGTTAACTCAAAGAATTTATCACACGAATAGTCAATTCGTTCGAACTTGCTTAGTAGTGAATTGGGAACAAGAAGTAAAAGAGGGGGCTCGTGCTTCTCTTGTTGAGGTAAGAACAAACGATCTAATTCGCGATTTCCTAAGAATTGAGTTAGTCAAGTCTACTATTTCGTATACACGAAGAAGGTATGATAGGACAAGTGTAGGACTGATTCCCAATAATAGGTTAGATCGCAACAATACCAATTCCTTTTATTCCAAGGCGAAGATTCAATCACTTAGCCAACATCAAGAAGTTATTGGCACCTTGTTGAATCGAAATAAAGAATATCCATCTTTGATGATTTTGTTGGCATCCAACTGTTCTCGAATTGGTTTATTCAAGAATTCGAAATATCCCAATGCGGTAAAAGAATCGAATCCTAGAATTCCTATTCGAGATGTTTTTGGGCTCTTAGGCGTTATTGTACCTAGTATATCGAATTTTTCTTCATCTTACTATTTATTAACGCATAATCAGATCTTGTTAAAAAAATACTTGTTCCTTGACAATTTGAAACAAACCTTCCAAGTACTTCAAGGACTTAAATACTCTTTAATAGACGAAAATCAAAGGATTTCGAATTTTGGCAGTAACATCATGTTGGAGCCATTCCATTTGAATTGGCACTTTCTCCATCATGACTCATGGGAAGAGACATTGGCAATAATTCACCTTGGACAATTTATTTGTGAAAATTTATGTCTATTTAAATCACACATAAAAAAATCTGGTCAAATTTTCATTGTTAATATGGACTCCTTTGTTCTAAGAGCAGCTAAGCCTTATTTGGCCACTATAGGAGCAACTGTTCATGGTCATTATGGAAAAATCCTTTACAAAGGAGATAGGTTAGTTACGTTTATATATGAAAAATCGAGATCCAGTGATATAACGCAAGGTCTTCCAAAAGTAGAACAAATCTTCGAAGCGCGTTCAATTGATTCACTATCGCCGAATCTCGAAAGGAGAATTGAGGATTGGAATGAACGTATACCAAGAATTCTTGGGGTTCCCTGGGGATTCTTGATTGGAGCTGAGCTAACCATAGCCCAAAGTCGTATCTCTTTGGTTAATAAGATCCAAAAGGTTTATCGATCCCAAGGGGTACAGATCCATAATAGACATATAGAGATTATTATACGCCAAGTAACATCAAAAGTAAGGGTTTCCGAAGATGGAATGTCTAATGTTTTTTTACCTGGGGAATTAATAGGACTATTGCGAGCGGAACGAGCAGGGCGGGCTTTAGATGAATCGATCTATTATCGGGCAATCTTATTGGGAATAACAAGGGCTTCCCTGAATACCCAAAGTTTCATATCTGAAGCAAGTTTTCAAGAAACTGCTCGAGTTTTAGCAAAAGCTGCCCTACGAGGTCGTATTGATTGGTTGAAAGGCCTGAAAGAAAACGTAGTTCTGGGGGGGATTATACCTGTTGGTACCGGATTCCAAAAATTTGTGCATCGTTCCCCACAAGACAAGAACCTTTATTTCGAAATTAAAAAAAAAAATCTATTCGCGTCGGAAATGAGAGATATTTTGTTTCTCCATACAGAATTAGTTTCTTCTGATTCTGACGTAACAAACAATTTCTATGAAACATCAGAGACCCCGTTTACCCCTATTTATACGATTTAAGTATACATAAAGCAATTTTTTTTTACTTAAATTTAAACTATACTTTTGACCTTAGAATGCTAACAGGTCTGATTTTCGATTTTGTATTTGAATTTGAATTGTATTTGAATTGTATTTGAATAAGTAAAAGAAGTCAGTTAATTCATTAAGGCTATGTTTATACCGTGTATCAATGGTCAATTATGAGTAGAAGGTTCCATCGGAACAATTATTATTTATTTCAAGCTATTTCGGCTCTTTCTTAATCTTCAAAAAGAAATTAATTCCGTAATGGTAAGACGAAAAAAGAAAAAATAAAAAGGAAGTGTGGAAAAAATGACAAGAAGATATTGGAACATCAATTTGAAAGAGATGATAGAAGCGGGAGTTCATTTTGGTCATGGTATTAAGAAATGGAATCCCAAAATGGCCCCTTACATCTCGGCAAAGCGTAAAGGTACTCATATTACAAATCTTGCTAGAACAGCTCGTTTTTTATCAGAAGCTTGTGATTTAGTTTTTGATGCAGCAAGTCAGGGAAAAAGCTTCTTAATTGTTGGTACCAAAAAAAGAGCAGCGGATTTAGTAGCATCAGCTGCAATAAGGTCTCGTTGTCATTATGTTAATAAAAAGTGGTTCAGCGGTATGTTAACGAATTGGTCGATTACCAAAACTAGACTTTCTCAATTTAGAGACTTAAGAGCAGAAGAAAAAATGGGAAAATTCCACCATCTCCCAAAAAGAGATGCGGCAATCTTAAAGAGAAAATTATCTACCTTGCAAAGATATCTCGGCGGGATCAAATATATGACGAGGTTGCCTGACATTGTGATCGTCCTTGATCAGCAAAAAGAGTATATAGCTCTTCGGGAATGTGCCATTTTGGGGATTCCTACTATTTCTTTAGTCGATACAAATTGTGACCCAGATCTTGCGAATATATCGATTCCTGCCAACGATGACACTATGACTTCAATTCGATTAATTCTTAACAAATTAGTATTTGCAATTTCTGAGGGCCGTTCTCTCTATATAAGAAATCGTTGATTAAGAAGAATAGTTAATTCTTGAGCAACTGCGTAGATTTATAGGATTAATTACTATTATTTTTTGTTTTGCATAGATAAAAGAAGGGGAATATTGATATATATTAGAGGGTATTGATATATATTATGATCTGATGTGATTTCTTGGTATATTAAATATAAGATTAATACTTCAAGTTGCTGAGTTGAGAAAGAGATGCTTGAATCAAAAGAATTCCTTTTTTGAAGTTCAATTTTTATCAGAGGACAATATGAATATTACACCATGTTCCATTAAAACACTCAAGGGGTTATATGATATATCGGGTGTAGAAGTAGGCCAACACTTCTATTGGCAAATAGGGGGTTTCCAAATTCATGCCCAAGTACTCATCACTTCTTGGTTCGTAATTACTATTTTGCTAGGTTCAGTTATCATAGCTGTTCGGAATCCACAAACCATCCCGACCGATGGTCAGAATTTCTTCGAATATGTCCTTGAGTTTATTCGAGACTTGAGCAAAACTCAGATTGGAGAAGAATATGGTCCCTGGGTTCCCTTTATTGGAACTATGTTCCTTTTTATTTTTGTTTCGAATTGGTCAGGCGCTCTTTTACCTTGGAAAATTATAGAGTTACCCCATGGGGAATTAGCAGCGCCCACGAATGATATAAATACTACTGTTGCTTTAGCTTTACTAACATCAGCGGCATATTTTTATGCGGGTCTTAGCAAAAAAGGATTGAGTTATTTCGAAAAATATATTAAACCAACCCCAATCCTTTTACCTATTAACATCCTAGAAGATTTCACAAAACCGTTATCACTTAGTTTTCGACTTTTCGGAAATATATTGGCGGATGAATTAGTCGTTGTTGTTCTTGTTTCTTTAGTCCCCTTAGTAGTCCCTATACCGGTCATGTTTCTTGGATTATTTACAAGCGGTATTCAAGCTCTTATTTTTGCAACGTTAGCCGCAGCCTATATAGGTGAATCCATGGAAGGTCATCATTGAATTAACTAGTTTTGAAATAGTC
>NC_012872.2:28848704-28854073 GCF_000003195.3 Sorghum bicolor | reverse complement strand
AAAAAAGTACTCATCCGGAACGCAGAGGCAGGCAGCTGCATGCTGCAGTCACCTAACGATCCGCTTTTCATGCGATAAATAAAGCGACATCGTGTCTATTTCTTTGCTAAAGGGGTATTTCCATGGGTTTGCCTTGGTATCGTGTCATACTGTCGTATTGAATGATCCGGGTCGATTGCTTTCGGTGCATATAATGCACACAGCTCTAGTTTCTGGTTGGGCTGGCTCGATGGCTTTATACGAATTAGCGGTTTTTGATCCCTCTGATCCTGTTCTGGATCCAATGTGGAGACAAGGTATGTTCGTCATCCCCTTCATGACTCGTTTAGGAATAACGAATTCGTGGGGTGGTTGGAGTATTTCAGGAGGAACTGTAACGAATCCGGGTATTTGGAGTTATGAAGGTGTGGCAGGTGCGCATATTGTGTTTTCTGGCTTGTGTTTCTTGGCAGCTATCTGGCATTGGGTATATTGGGACCTAGAAATATTCTGTGATGAGCGGACGGGAAAACCTTCTTTGGATTTGCCCAAGATCTTTGGAATTCATTTATTTCTTGCAGGGGTGGCTTGTTTTGGCTTTGGTGCATTTCATGTAACGGGTTTATATGGCCCTGGGATATGGGTGTCCGATCCTTACGGACTAACTGGAAAAGTACAAGCTGTAAATCCTGCGTGGGGTGCAGAAGGTTTTGATCCTTTCGTTCCGGGAGGAATAGCTTCGCATCATATTGCTGCGGGTACTTTGGGCATATTAGCGGGCCTATTCCATCTAAGTGTCCGTCCGCCTCAACGTCTATACAAAGGGTTACGTATGGGCAATATTGAAACTGTACTTTCCAGTAGTATCGCTGCTGTTTTTTTTGCTGCTTTCGTAGTTGCCGGAACTATGTGGTATGGATCAGCAACTACCCCAATCGAATTATTTGGGCCTACTCGTTATCAGTGGGATCAGGGATACTTTCAGCAAGAAATATATCGAAGAGTTAGCGATGGGTTAGCCGAAAATCTTAGTTTATCAGAAGCTTGGTCTAAAATTCCCGAAAAATTAGCCTTTTATGATTATATTGGTAATAATCCAGCAAAGGGGGGATTATTCAGAGCAGGCTCAATGGACAATGGGGATGGCATAGCTGTTGGATGGTTAGGACATCCGGTCTTTAGAGATAAAGAAGGACGCGAGCTTTTTGTACGTCGTATGCCTACTTTTTTTGAAACATTTCCGGTAGTTTTGGTAGATGAAGAGGGAATTGTGAGAGCGGACGTTCCTTTTAGAAGAGCAGAATCCAAATATAGTGTTGAACAAGTAGGCGTAACGGTGGAGTTCTATGGTGGCGAACTCAATGGAGTAAGTTATTCTGATCCTGCTACTGTAAAAAAATATGCGCGGCGTGCTCAATTAGGGGAAATTTTTGAATTAGATCGAGCTACTTTGAAATCAGATGGTGTTTTTCGCAGCAGTCCAAGGGGTTGGTTCACTTTTGGTCATGCTACCTTTGCTTTGCTCTTCTTTTTCGGACACATTTGGCATGGCGCTCGAACCTTGTTCCGAGATGTTTTTGCTGGTATTGATCCAGACTTGGATGCTCAAGTGGAATTTGGAACATTCCAAAAAGTTGGAGATCCAACTACAAGGAGACAGGCAGCCTGATACCACATTGCTATGGTATCTTTCACCTCTCTTTTTTGTTTGATTTGACATGAGGAACATCTCCTGTCCTTTCTTTAACTCTTTTTCTTTTTTTATATGGGAAATGATCCCAAATGATAAGTGAATAGGTGTGGAAGTTATAATTGTAAATAAACCAGGATCGAATCTATGGAAGCATTGGTTTATACGTTCCTTTTAGTTTCGACTTTAGGGATAATTTTTTTCGCTATCTTCTTCCGAGAACCACCTAAGGTTCCGACTAAGAAATGAAATTTTAATTGAAGGAAAGAAATAATTTAATTGAAGTAAGAAGTCCCCCGGAGGGGAGACTTCTTACTTCAATTAGTCCCCATGTTCTTCGAATGGATCTCTTAATTGTTGAGAGGGTTGCCCAAACGCGGTATATAAGGCATACCCAGTAAAGCTTACAAGTAAACCAGATATGGAGATGGCGACTAAAGTTGCTGTTTCCATTTTTATAGAATTTCAAGATTACAATGGATCTATGAAAAGATCGTGTATTTACAACTACAACGGAATAGTATACAAAGTCAACACCAATGATTAAATAGAATTTATGGCTACACAAACCGTTGAAGATAGTTCTAGACCTAAGCCAAAACGGACTGGCGCAGGTAGTTTATTGAAACCCTTGAATTCGGAATATGGGAAAGTTGCTCCGGGTTGGGGGACTACTCCTTTTATGGGGGTCGCAATGGCTTTATTCGCGATATTCCTATCTATAATTTTAGAAATTTATAATTCTTCTGTTTTACTGGACGGAATTTTAACGAATTAGGTTTCTACTAACTAAAACTATGACTTCATAGTTTTTCCATCCAAAAAAAGCCTTTCTACTTTAAGCTCCACATTTCTAGACATTCTGGTAGTTCGACCGTGGATTTTTTTGTTTTGGTATCTCTGGAATATGAGTGTGTGACTTGTTAGAATTGATCCTATTGATAATACATAGAAAGGGCCTGTTATCTCTATCAAGATGATTCTAATTCGTCGGATATTATTTATTCTAGTATCTGGAACACGAAATACATAGAGTGGATCAAAAAAAAGGAACTATGATTCATACTCACTATTTAGACCTCGCAACCAGACTTTAAAAAAAATTCAAGCAGTTCTTTCTTAATAAAAAAAGAAATTTTCTTCCTTCCAATTTAGTTTGCCAAAAAGAGAACTCTTTTCTCTTTCAATAAATGATCATCAAGCGGTTCTTATTCGAAGAACCCTTGCCTTTTGTTTATCTTGAGACTCAATCATCGTGGCTCTAGTATGAATCTAAGGTTTTAATTGAACTGATTCATAGGATCGCAACAAGATAATTTCTATCAGAAAACCACTAGAAATTTTTATTTTATTTTTTGACTAGTTAAAAAATAAAATAAATAAAAAATAGGGAAGAGAAAAGTCAAGAGGCCTCTAATGATCAACATAAGGGAAAGAAAGACAGATGAGCCAACTTGAGATTTTTTGGCATTATTATCACAAAGAAGAAATTCTGGATTTTTCTTATTTCATATCTTCAAGGCAAATCGATCCAATACCGTGGCTGATGGAGTTTTGAACCTTTTTTTCTAATATCCGTTGAAAATTTGTGTATTTCTGCTTGAGCCGTACGAGATGAAATTTTCATATACGGTTCTCGGAGGGGGAGTCGGGCTAGTTACCTATCTCAATAAAGTATATGATTGGTTTGAAGAACGTCTTGAGATTCAGGCAATTGCAGATGATATAACTAGTAAATATGTTCCTCCTCATGTCAACATATTTTATTGCTTAGGGGGAATTACACTTACTTGTTTTCTAGTACAAGTCGCTACCGGTTTTGCTATGACTTTTTACTACCGACCCACCGTTACAGAGGCTTTTTCCTCCGTTCAATATATAATGACGGAGGCCAACTTTGGTTGGTTAATCCGATCGGTTCATCGATGGTCAGCAAGTATGATGGTTCTAATGATGATCCTGCACGTATTTCGTGTGTATCTCACAGGTGGATTTAAAAAACCCCGTGAATTAACTTGGGTCACAGGCGTGGTTTTGGCTGTATTGACTGCATCATTTGGTGTAACTGGTTATTCTTTGCCTTGGGATCAAATTGGTTATTGGGCAGTCAAAATTGTTACAGGTGTACCCGAAGCTATTCCGGTAATAGGGTCCCCTTTAGTGGAATTATTACGTGGAAGTGCTAGTGTAGGCCAATCCACTTTGACTCGTTTTTATAGTTTACATACCTTTGTACTACCTCTGCTTACTGCCGTATTTATGTTAATGCACTTTCCAATGATACGTAAGCAAGGTATTTCGGGTCCTTTATAGGGAAGGCATATCATAGAGAATTCTAATTCTCATATATCATATCGGGTAGGTTGTGGTATTTCATTGCTACAAACATGGGTTATTGTAAAATAAGACATGTCATTTGGATACTTCTCTTCAACTTCGAAGTATTTTTATACAAATAGTTGAAGTGAATTTTACGAAAGAAAATAAGGCGGATTATGGGAGTGTGTGACTTGAATTATTGATTTGGCCATGCAGATAGAGAATTGGATCTGCCACATTAGAATTCACGACCAAAGGTGTCTCCGCATCCAATCAACACGTAAGTCCCCTATCTAGAAAGGATAGGCTGGTTCACTCGAGGAGAATATTTTCTATGATCATACCCCAACCATGTCATCCATGAACAGGCTCCGTAAGATCCTATAGAGTATAAATGGAATAAGTCATGTGATATGATCCAATTCTATTTTTATTACACTTACTTTTTATTATAGTATGGAAATGCATTCATTTTCTTTGCATCGATTTTGATCCGCAATACTATCGGAGTAAAAGAAGGGATCTAAGGAAGAACGCAGGCTAAACTTTTTGATTTTTTATTAGTAACAAGTAAATATTTTGTTTGGACATAAGAAAATTGCGATATCGAGGGGATAAACACCAACTAATCAAGAGACAATCCACAAAGCAATTGATCATGATCAAATTTGTAAGCCCACTTGGATATTGAGCATTTAAGCATAAGAATAGGATTCTTTTCAATGAGTAGTTATAGGCGCAACTTCGGAAAAGATAATTTGATAAAGCTTTTCTTACCTTGAGTCATTGAGTCATTATATACCCTATTCTATTGTGGATCCTCCACGGTCTTATTTCTTTCATTCTTGCTCGAGCCGGATGATGAAAAATTCTCATGTCCGGTTCCTTTGGGGGATGGATCCTAAAGAATTCACCTATCCCAATAACAAAGAAACCGGACTTAAATGATCCTGTATTAAGAGCAAAATTAGCTAAAGGGATGGGACATAATTATTATGGGGAACCTGCGTGGCCCAACGATCTTTTATACATTTTTCCAGTAGTAATTCTAGGTACTATTGCGTGTAATGTGGGTTTAGCGGTTCTAGAGCCGTCAATGATTGGTGAACCGGCGGATCCGTTTGCAACTCCTTTGGAAATATTACCCGAGTGGTACTTCTTTCCCGTATTTCAAATACTCCGTACAGTACCCAATAAGTTATTGGGCGTTCTCTTAATGGTTTCTGTGCCAACGGGCTTATTGACAGTACCCTTTCTAGAGAATGTCAATAAATTCCAAAATCCATTTCGTCGCCCAGTAGCTACGACCGTTTTTTTAATCGGTACTGTAGTAGCTCTTTGGTTAGGTATTGGAGCAACATTACCCATTGATAAATCCTTA
>NC_012872.2:28845124-28847218 GCF_000003195.3 Sorghum bicolor | reverse complement strand
TATTGTGAAAAGAGTTATTTACTCTATAATGGATAGGTAGAGCCAAAGAATGTGAACTATACAAGTTCACAATACCTTTTGATGAAATGAAAGAAAGGGCTCCGGTGTATAGAGAGGGCCTCGCCGTTTAAAAGGGAACCATAAAAACGATGGAACCCACTGTTTTTTTAGTATCGTTAGAATTTGTTATTTCTATGCGAAATAACTGAATAGAATAAAAAATCGTGGTTGGGAAGGTTATAGTAGCAAAAGCCATTGGAATTAATATTTTATATATCGGAATAATCCGTTTAGTTATTAATGGGAAAAAAGAGAGTTAAAAGAAGAAAAATCATTAGTTATTCATTAAGGTTAATTTGATTCAATGACCAGAGTTCCGCGAGGATATATAGCTCGGAGACGACGAACAAAAATGCGTTCATTTGCCTCAAACTTTAGAGGGGCTCATTTAAGACTTAATCGAATGATTACTCAACAAGTAAGAAGAGCTTTTGTTTCTTCTCATCGAGATAGAGGCAGGCAAAAGAGGGATTTTCGTCGTTTGTGGATCACTCGGATAAACGCAGCAACACGGGTATATAACGTATTCAATAGTTATAGTAAATTAATACACAATCTGTCCAAGAAGGAATTGATTCTTAATCGTAAAATGCTTGCACAAGTAGCTGTATCAAATCCAAATAATCTTTACACGATTTCCAATAAAATAAGGACTATCAATTAAAGGATAAAAAAGTAATATACAGGAATAATTAAAACCGAATTCCCGGAGAGGGAACTCCGGGAAGATACAATAAATTAAGATTAAGTGGTAGGAATCAACGAGCATGTTGCAATAAATAAAAAAACAATTTCTTTTTTCCCATTTTTCTTTTTTATAACAAACACAAGAATCAAAATTGGATTACTTTCTTTATATATGAGTCTGAGCCTTTCGAATAAAACATCAACAATCGGAACTTAAGTTCCGATTGTTGTTTCTTAAATTCTGGTTGGAGTTTCTTAAGTTTCGATTGGAATTGAACTTTTGTGTTAATTGAGGAATATGTCTATTTTTTCTGTGTCTAGGACCAGTAATTATTGAAATTGCCTGGGCTTGAAATTGCTTCTCATTCTCATAGTTACGAAATGGTAAGAAAGATAAAATACGAGCCTGTTTTATAGCAACAGTAATTAATCGTTGTTGTTTCAAGGTTAATCTATTTATTCGTCTGGATAATATTTTTCCTTGTTCACTAATAAATCGATTAATTAAACTCATGTTTCTATAATCAATTCGATCCCCCGGGCCTATTCGAGAACGCCTACGAAAAGGTAGGCGTTCTAAGTATATATTAATGTACATAATATATACATATATAGAGATATGTAGAGATTTTCTTTTCTATATATCTTGATCTCGAAGTTTTTTTATGGCGAGATTTAAAATCTTGAGAAAATTAAGAAAAATAAGAAAATCTTTCATATTATCTCTTATCACTTGCGCAAAGTATAGGTATTTATTATTATATAAATAAATACATATACATATCATGTATAATAAAATACATGAACAGAGAGTTGACACACCCAAAAATTATTATATATATCGGATACATTTGAAGAGGCTAAGTTCATAGGTATGTAAACATGATCTCGTACGACTCACCAAACCAAAGCTCGGAACGGAAGTTCCTTTTTTTTTTAAGAGGAGAACAAATATGTATCAATTGTTGAATCGGATACAACAATGGGCCAAAAAGGCCAAAGGGGCAATAAGAACTGCTGTTAAAAAAATGATAAACTTTTTTTTTATCTTTAGGCTATTCACTTTTCACGTGCTCAGAATGTTCTGCAGAATTAGGGACTTTTTTTTTCTATTGGCTGATCTTATGATGAGAACTTTCTACATTTATGTTTTATTTCCCCTAATTCTAATTGGGTGGGGTATAAAGGAATTTGCGCTCTTCATATACCCATATGGCTGGATAGTAATTTTCAGTGATATACTTCTTATCTGTTTTGGTGAGATCTATACGCTCGCTCATACCTAAGGGTTGGGTCGACAAGCTGCACTGCCTCCTGTGAGCCTTTTTTCCCCTCTTTTTTCTTTTT